>NC_039273.1:11639390-11933998 GCF_003368295.1 Carassius auratus | reverse complement strand
AAGTTATATCCCATATATGTGCCAATCTTCCTGTTGCCAGCAGGTGGCGCTATCATTATAATGGAATGATTGGCCTTCAGATGTGTTCAGGCCAGGACTTTTATCAAACATGTGAAGTTTGGGGAAGATTGAACATTTTATGCTTGAGTTACAACAACTTCTCTTGCTGTGGCAAGACATCAAATTTTGTCATGGCCGCCATGGAAACACCCTTTAACAAAAACTCAAGATCTCCAAAAGTTAACATTGCACAGGCCTTTAGATTAGACTGACCACAAAATATATGTTAATCTCAAAAAAATTATAGGAGTAGTTTTGTCGCAGCCTAAAACATGTCACTTCCTGTTGCCAGCAGGTGGCGCTATTACTATAACTGAATATGGGCATGTTGATCTGTTAAGGGCAGAAGTCTTAACTAACATGTGAAGTTTGGCGCAGATTGGACATTGTATGTCTGAGTTACAGCAACTTCCTTTTCATCGCAATATCAAAATTTGTCAGGCGCCATGGACACGTCCTTTAACGAAACCTCAAGATCTTCGCAATTTAACAATGCAAAGGCCTTTAGATTACACTGACCAAGTTTGGTGAAGATCTGAATAAATCTCTAGGAGAGTTAGTTAAAGTACAACCCCTGAAAATGGCAAAAAACAACACCAATTTTGCAGAGAAAATTCTAAATAACTGACTTCCTGTTGGGATTCGGATTTCGTACCAAGAGACTTTTTTGTAGGTATTGGTGTGTTACATGTGTGTACTGATTTTTGTACATGTACGTGAAACATAGCTCGATGCACACTCCGTTGAAAGTGCATATGCACTCCGTTGAAAGTGTATAGGTGGCGCTATCGAGCCATTTTGCCACACCCAATGGAATATTTGCCTTCATATATGTTCAGGCCAGGACCCTTATCACACACGTGAAGTTTGGGGAAGATCGGACATTTTATGCCTGAGTTATAACATCTTTTATTCCCATGGCGAGACATCGAACTTCGTCACGGCGCCATGGACACGCCTTTTAACAAAAACTCAAGATCTTCACAACTAAACATCACACAGGTCTTTAGATTAGACTGATCACAAAAAAGACATTGATGTCATAAAATTTCTAGAAATAGTCTGTCACAGTGTAAAATATGTCACTTCCTGTTGCCAACAGGTGGCGCTATGACTATAACTGAATGTGGGCATGTAGATCTGTTCAGGTCAAGAGTCTTATCCAACATGTGAAGTTTGGGGCAGATTGGACATTGTATGTCTGAGTTACAGCAACTTCCTTTTTCATGGCGAAACATCGAAATTTGTCAGGCCGCCATGGACACGCCCTTTAACGAAACCTCAAGATCTTTGCAATTTAACATCGCAAAGTGCTTAAGATTACACTGACCAAGTTTGTTGTTGATCTGAATAAATCTCTAGGAGGAGTTCGTTAAAGTACAACCCTTGAAAATGGCAAAAACAACGCCAATTTTGCAGAGAAAATTCTAAATAACCGACTTCCTGTTGGGATTCGGATTTCGTGCCAAGAGACTTTTTTGTAGGTATTTCTGTGTTACATGTGTATACCGATTTTTTTACATGTACGTGAAACATAGCTCGAGGCGCACTCTGTTGAAAGTGTATAGGTGGCGCTATCGAGCCATTTTGCCACACCCGGTGGAATATTGGCCTTCAGATGTGTTCAGGCCAGGACTCTTATCACACATGTGAAGTTTGGGGAAGATCGGACATCTTATGCCTGAGTTATAACATCTTTTATTCGCATGGCGAGACATCGAACTTCGTCGCGGCGCCATGAACAAGCCTTTAACGAAAACTCAAGATCTTCACAACTGAACATCGCACAGGCCTTTAGATTAGACTGACCACAAAAAAGACATTGATGTCATAAAATTTCTAGGAGTAGTTCGTCGCAGCGTAAAATATGTCACTTCCTGTTGCCAATAGGTGGCGCTATGACTATAACTGAATATGGGCATGTCAATCTGTTCAGGTTCGGAGTCTCATCAAACATGTGAAGTTTGGGGCAGATTGGTCATTGTATGTGTGAGTTACAGCAACTTCATTTTTCATGGCGAATTATCGAAATTCGCCAGGCCGCCACAGACACGCCCTTCAACGAAAAGTCAGGATCTTCGCAATTTAACATCGCAAAGGCCTTTAGATTAGGCATACCAAATTTGGTGTTGATTTGAAGAACTCTCTAGGAGGAGTTCGTTAAAATACAACACATGGAAATGACCAAAATTACACAAAATATGCTCATAATATTAAAAATAACCGACTTCCTGTTGGGTTTAGAATTTCGCTCCAAGAGTCTTTTTTGTAGGTATTGGTGTGTTACATATGTGTGCCAATTTTCGTGCATGTACGTGAAACATAGCTGGAAGGCTGTTGATTTTCTTGGTATAGGTGGCGCTGTCGAGCCATTTTGCCACACCCTCTTCTGAATCCTATATCAGACGAAAATTTTCACCAGGTTTGACGAGTGTGCAAAGTTTCATGACTTTTTGAGCATGTTAAAGCCCTCAAAAATTCGATTCATTCGGGAGAAGAAGAAGAAGAAGAAGAATAATAATAATAAAAAAACAAAGCAGATACAAGAGGGTCCTCGCACCTCGGTGCTCGGGCCCTAATTAAAGCTGCAAGCAGCGATGAACGGGCCCTCGCACCCGGGCTCACCACCATCGTGTGGCTTTAGTAAAAAGGTGAACGTTGAGAAATATGCATTTAATGTCCTAAATATAAGTTGAATATATCAAAGTATATCCCATATATGTGCCAATCTTACCGTTGCCAGCAGGTGGCGCTATCATTATAATGGAATATTGGCCTTCAGATGTGTTCAGGCCAGGACTCTTATCAAACATGTGAAGTTTGGGGAAGATTGAACATTTTATGCTTGAGTTACAACAACTTCTCTTGCTGTGGCAAGACATCAAATTTTTTCATGGCGCCATGGAAACACCCTTTAACAAAAACTCAAGATCTCCAAAAGTTAACATTGCACAGGCCTTTCGATTAGACTGACCACAAAATATATGTTAATCTCAAAAAAATTATAGGAGTAGTTTGTCGCAGCGTAAAACATGTCACTTCCTATTGCCAATAGGTGGCGCTATGACTATAACTGAATGTGGGCATGTAGATCTGTTAAGGGCAGAAGTTTTATCTAACATGTGAAGTTTGGGGCAGATTGGACATTGTTTGTCTGAGTTACAGCAACTTCCTTTTTCATGGCGAAACATCGAAATTTGTCAGGCCGCCATGGACACGCCCTTTAACGAAATCTAAAGATCTTCGCAATTTAACATCGCAAAGGGCTTAAGATTATACTGACCAGGTTTGGTGTTGATCTGAATAAATCTCTAGGAGGAGTTCGTTAAAGTACAACCCCTGAAAATGGCAAAAACAACGCCAATTTTGCAGAGAAAATTCTAAATAACCGACTTCCTGTTGGGACTCGGATTTCGTACCAAGAGACTTTTTTGTAGGTATTGGTGTGTTCCATGTGTATACCAATTTTTGTACATGTACGTGAAACATAGCTCGAGGCGCACTTTGTTGAAAGTGTATAGGTGGCGCTATCGAGCCATTTTGCCACACCTGATGGAATTTTGGCCTTCAGATGTGTTCAGGCCAGGACTCTTATCACACATGTGCAGTTTGGGGAAGATCGGACATTTTATGCCTGAGTTATAACATCTTCTACTCCCATGGCGAGACATCGAACTTCGTGATGGCGCCATGGACACGCCTTTTAACGAAAACTCAAGATCTTCACAACTTAACATCGCACAGGCCTTTAGATTAGACTGACCACAAAAATTACATTGATGTCATAAAATTTCTAGGAGTAGTTCTTCACAGTGTAAAATATGTCACTTCCTGTTGCCAATAGGTGGCGCTATGACTATAACTGAATATGGGCATGTCAATCTGTTCAGGTCAGGAGTCTCATCAAACATGTGAAGTTTGGGGCAGATTGGTCATTGTATGTCTGAGTTATAGCAACTTCATGTTTCATGGCGAATCATGGAAATTCGCCAGGCCGCCACGGACACGCTCATTAACGAAAACTCAAAAGCTTCGCAATTTAACATCGCAATGGCCTTCAGATTAGGCATACCAAATTTGGTGTTGATCTGAATGAATCTCTAGGAGGAGTTCGTTAAAATACAACGCATGGAAATGACAAAAATGACACAAAATTTGCTCATAATATTAGTAATAACCGACTTCCTGTTGGGTTTCGGATTTTGCTCCAAGAGACTTTTTTGTAGGTATTGGAGAGTTACATGTGTATACCGATTTTCATACATGTACATGAAACGTAGCTCGAGGCGCACACCGTTGAACGTGTATAGGTGGCGCTGTTGAGCCATTTTGCCACACCCACTTCTGAAACTCATATCAGACGTAAATTTTCGCCAGTTTTGAGGTGTGTGCAAAGTTTCATGACTTTTCGAGCATGTTTAGGCCCTCAAAAATGCGATTCATTTTGGAGAAGAAGAATAATAATAATTAAAGCTGCAAGCAGCGATGAACGGGCCCTCGCACCCGGGCTCACCGCCATCGTGTGGCTTTAGTAAAAAGGTGAACGTTGAGAAATATGCATTTAAACTCATAAACATAAGTGCAATATATCAAAGTTTATTCCATAAGTGTGCCAATCTTCCTGTTGCCAGCAGGTGGCGCTATCGTTATAATGGAATATTGGCCTTCAGATGTGTTCAAGCCAGGACCCTTATCACACATGTGAAGTTTGGGCAAGATCGGACATTTTATGCCTGAGTTATAACATCTTTTATTCCCATGGCGAGACATCGAACTTCGTCATGGCGCCATGGACACACCTTTTAACAAAAACTCAAGATCTTCACAACTAAACATCACACAGGTCTTTAGATTAGACTGACCACAAAAAAGACATTAATGTCATAAAATTTCTAGGAGTAGTTTGTCACAGTGTAAAATATGTCACTTCCTGTTGCCAATAGGTGGCGCTATGACTATAACTGAATATTGGCATGTAGATCTGTTCAGGTCAAGAGTCTTATCAAACATGTGAAGTTTGGGGCAGATTGGACATTGTATGTCTGAGTTATGGCACCATCATTTTTCATGGCGAATCATCGAAATTTGTCAGGCCGCCATGGACACGCCCTTTAACGAAACCTCAATTCCTTCGCAATTTAACATCGCAAAGGGCTTTAGATTACACTGACCAAGTTTGGTGTTGATCTGAATAAATCTCTAGGAGGAGTTCGTTAAAATACAACCCCTGAAAATGACAAAAACAACACCAATTTTGCAGGGAAAATTAAAAATAACCGACTTCCTGTTGGGATTCGGATTTCGTACCAAGAGACTTTTTTGTAGCTATTGGTGTGTTACATATGTTTACTGATTTTCGTACATGTACATGACATGTAGCTCGAGGCGCACTCCATTGAAAAGGTATAGGTGGCGCTATCGAGCCATTTTGCCACACCCAATGGAATATTAGCCTCCAGATGTGTGCAGGTCAGTACTCTTATCACACATGTGAAGTTTGGGCAAGATCTGATATTTTATGCCTGAGTTACAACAACTTCTACTCCCATGGCGAGACATCGAACTTTGACATGACGCCATGGACACGCCCTTTAACGAAAACTCAAGATCTTCACAATTTAACATCGTACAGGCCTTTAGATTAGACTGAACACAAAAAAGACATTGATGTCATAAAATTTCTAGGAGTAGTTCTTCGCAGCGTAAAATATGACACTTCCTGTTGCCAATAGGTGGCGCTATGAATATAACTAAATATGGGCATGTCAATCTATTCAGTTTCAGAGTCTTATCAACCATGTGAAGTTTGGGGCAGTTTGGACATTGTATGTCTGAGTTATAGCAACTTCATTTTTCATGGCGAATCATCGAAATTCGCCAGGCCGCCACTGACACGCCCTTCGACGAAAACTCAAAATCTTCGCAATTTAACATCGCAAAGACCTTTAGATTAGGCATACCAAACTTGGTGTTGATCTGAATAAGTCTGTAGGAGGAGTTCGTTAAAATACAACGCATGGAAATGGCAAAAATGACACAAAATTTGCTCATAATATTAAAAATAACCAACTTCCTGTTGGGTTTAGAATTTTGTTCTAAGAGACTTTTTTGTAGGTGCTGGAGAGTTACACATGTGTACCGATTTTCATACATGTACGTGAAACATAGCTCGAGGCGCACACCGTTGAACGTGTATAGGTGGCGCTGTCGAGCCATTTTGCCACACCCACTTCTGAAACCCATATCAGATGTAAATTTTCGCCAGTTCTGAGGTGTGTGCAAAGTTTCATGACTTTTTGAGTATGTTTAGGCCCTCAAAAATGCGATTCATTTTGGAGAAGTATAATAATAATAATAATAATAATAAACGGAGCAATTCCAAGAGGGTCCTCACACCATCGGTGCTCGGGCCCTAATAATAATAATAATAATAATAATAAACGGAGCAATTCCAAGAGGGTCCTCACACCATCGGTGCTCGGGCCCTAATAATAATAAACGGAGCAATTCCAAGAGGGTCCTCACACCATCGGTGCTCGGGCCCTAATAATAATAATAATAATAATAATAATAATAATAATAATAATAATAAACGGAGCAATTCCAAGAGGGTCCTCACACCATCGGTGCTCGGGCCCTAATAATAATAATAAAAAACAAAGCAGATACAAGAGGGTCCTCGCACCTCGGTGCTCGGGCCCTAAATATATTTTCCTTTCGTAAGGGTAGCAGGTGTTTTTTTTTTTTTTTTTTTTTTTTTAACAAGCCTATCAAATAAATAAGTTAACATCGCTGTGGTCGAACAAGAAAAGTGTCCATGAGTGTCCATATGGTGGCTTCACTGTGTCTTTTGTCTTTTTGTCACATCAAAGATTCCTGGTGCAAGCACAGAAGACGATAAGCTTTGGGTTCTCCTCATCATGAGCTGCCAGCAGGTTTATGTTGTTTCACCCCTCTTGGTCCGAGCAGCAGTAGGATGACAGTAGGGTCTAAGGGCATGCTGATTCTGTGTCAGATGGATGAAATGTATATACAATAAAAAAAATAAAAAAAAAACATCACCAAAACCAGGGAGTCAGAAGCTACCATCGCATTAACACATAACAAAGCTAAATAAAAACTGGCAAATGCTCGAAAACACCAGCAGCTCTGCATTTGCCTTCATTATAGTTGTAATAATGGAAGAAACCTATTGTCTTGTATGAAGTGATGCAAATGGTTTTTGAGTGCATCAGTAATTGTCTATGAGGATGAGAACAAGCAAAGAAAATAGGAGAGATGTCAAGGTTTCACTGTTCAGATGTCCTTGGAATTCAATTTAGTCTTCTTGCATACCAAAAATCCCTAGCACACCAATGAGATTAAAATGACTGTATTCAAAATGAGTGGCATAGAATAAATGTGGTCAGAACTGGAGAGCAAATCAAAAGGAACTGATGGGGAAAAACAACTTATTCTGAAAGGTTTAATTTCTTTCTTTTTTTTAAGAAGCAATTGGTTTGAAAAAGCCATCCACCACCGTAATTAAACTACCAACCAGGCTTTGCTGGCAGACCTGTATGATTTGATCAAAGAAGTGATGTTTACATGCTTAAATGACTCATATTTGCTTTGAGCCCAATCATGCATCTTACTAAACGCATCCTCTTAATGCATTTGCTGTAAAAATCAAGAGCATTCCTTTTCACCCTCAAAAAGAATTAATCCACTGTGGTTTGCACAGGTGAGTTAATAAGATGGGAACGCCTCAAATAAAGTGAAAGTGTCACAGTGAGTTAGGGAAGCAATATTTTGTGAGCAACTGGGACAGGTATATTAATTGTCTCAAATATATGTTTGCCTGCTACAATTATGAGTTGGTGAACATTAGGAAACAAATTCATCCCTTTGCTTGGAACAGTAACACCCACCTATCTAAAAGATAAAAGCGTTTGCCTAATGTGTAAATGTAAACATACATTTTCACCAAAAATCCACTCCTTTGAGTTGGATCTTGTCAATTTAATCTGTTGATCCAGATCCCAAAAGAGTGAAAGATTTGTTCAAAACCACACTCATCCAGTTCTCAAATTCAGTTCCATAATCTGAATGCAGCAGTTAATAGATCAGTGGAGTTTAATTTAGGTCTGTTTATTACAGAAAGGTTCTTATCTTATAAGACTTGAAATGTCGTGCACATGTTGTATGGGGGATTTTCATCACACTTTTATGGTGTTTGTCCTTTTCAAAACTCTGAATCAAAAACTCTGAATCAAAAACTCACCTTTTATGTTCTACAGACAAAATGTCACACTAGTCTGGAGGGACAAAATAGAACATGAATGATAAAATTGCCTTTTGTGTGTGTGTGTGAACCATTGCTTGCAATCTGTGTCTAAATCATTCAACACATTTGCAACGGTTTTCTCTTCATAAGGGACATTTTGAAACTCAAGTTTGTATTTGTGAGACCAAAACAAGTATTATTCAAACTGTAAAAGACAGAAATGCATGGCACATAAAGAGCAGCTGCATTTTCAGGTTTTTGTCATGCACACAGGACTCTCTCTGGATAGCAAGTCACACCGTGAAGAAGATTAAATTGCCTAGGAAATGAGGCTCAACTCTTGGCATGATTAATGTCCATGAAGTGTAATTAAGGACTTTTAGTTAATTCCCTTGTCTTCTGACACTTTAACCAGTTTTAATAATCCCCACTGACTGGCCATGCATAATTGTAGAACCTCTACAGACTGACAAACTATTAACTCTGTAAAATATTAACTGCTGTATCTAAGATGTATATTTGGGAATGTGCTACAAATCAATGCACAGTAAAGTTCTTCCAGTCTGTGGTGTATGAGGTGCATTGGTGTGGCTGGCAATGGATCAGTTCTTTTTTCCACCTTTTCATGCAGAAAAATCTGATTGTTAGTGCTGGCATGTTTTGCTCTGTTATTTATATTACTTTCAGTGCCCCAAGTTTGGGAGGAACACCTTCGGATAATTAACCTAATTAACATGCGAGGAGTACATTCAGTAATCACCTCAAGAAACAAGATATAAAGCGGCATACACATCAGACTGTCCCTTGACGATTTTCTAGCATTCCTCCACCACCATATCTGGGCCAAATTCTGAGATCTGAGCCCTCCCCTCGAATAGCCCAGCAAATACTCATAACCTTTACTCTATTTTATTATACGCGTGCACTAGTGAAATGCTATTATTCTCTTTCAATGCAGTTGTGATTTCATTTCTTTTTTTAAATGAAAGCATGAAAAAAACAACTTTTGCAGTATAAATGTCTCTCAGCATATTGTTACTTATACTTTAACATAGAGAAATAATTTCCTGTGGAGCATATAACTGTAGAAATTAAAGCAACTGGATGTATGGCACATACTGTGAATTACAGAGAACAATTATCGCTGCTCCACTACTCCAGCAGGGAAATATGATCACTTAAAAAGTGTTAAGGTTATTTAATTGCATTCTGCTTGCTACTCTGAGGCTTTCAATGACCCCCTTCAGAGAGCTATATATTGTTAAAGAACTGCCTGTTCCTGATGACATTCACTGCTGGAATTACACAACATATGTTCTCCCAGCTCCTCAAATTTCTTAGAAGTTCTCATTATTGGTGTCAGAAAGTTAAATGCATTTGTAATAATCTTGGCTGAAGGGCCCATTCAGAGTTCACTGTATAAATTAGAAATTAACTATCTTTTTTTTTTCATCACTGGAATGACAAAGTGAAATTGACGAAGTGATTTTTTGTATTATGTGTCCACGCTATTGCAGTGATAGTTTGAGATAAGCAAGAATATAAGCAAAAATATGAGGAAATTGTAAATTTCATATTTGTGAAGGTCAGCAAATAGCATTTAGCCGTGTTTTGTGCCATTTTCAACATTGTTGTAAATAAAATAAAGTTTAAAGTAGTTTGGTTTACAAGAGAATACCATTTTAGTATTTAATTTATTTTTTGCCTATGTAAAACTACACAGATATTTATTAGAGAGATGCAGATGTGTTTAGTAACGAATCACATTTACTCCATTTCCACATTTTTGGAAACATTTTACTTTTAAGAGTCGATTTAAACATGGCTACTTTTATTTTAAATCAAGTAAGCTACACATCTAACAAAAAAAAAAAAAAAAAAGTACTTTTACCTCATTACATAAACTTATACACTAAACGTACAGATACTCTTTGAGTTAAAACCACTTACTATGTTACATTATCAGTTCAAGAAAACTCAAATCAGCTCATAATAAATAGACTTGTAACTGGTATGGAATAAATATTGAAATAAATTCAAGTAATGTTGTACAAGCTTTAACATTGGTTTGAGAATACAAATTCTTGTAGGAAATTGGGTTTTAAAATAGCCAGCCTCTTTTGCAATGACCTTCTGTGTCTTGCCCTTCTTGTGCAAGGTGTCAATGGTCGTCTTTTGGAAAACTGTAAAGTCAGCAGTCTTCCCCATGATTGTGTAGTCTACAAAACTAGAATGAGAGAACATTTAAAGGCCTTTGCAGGTGTTTTGAATTAATTAGCTGATTAGAGTGTGGCACCAGGTGTCTTCAATATTGAACCTTTAGACAATATTCAGATTTTCTGAGATACTGAATTTAGGATTTTCCTTAGTTGTCAGTTATAATAATCAAATTTAAAAGAAATAAAAAAAATCAAAATGTATCAGTCTGTGCAATGAATGAATATAATAGTTTCACTTTTTGAATGGAATTAGTGAAATAAATCAACTGTTTGATGATATTCTAAGTATATGACCAGCACCTGTATAACTGCTAAGGCTCAAGCTTCTGCTTGATGATACAGCTGCTTTGTACAGCTCTAAACGACACCAAGGCATCTAGTCCAGCCAGGAATGACTGCAGACGATCGATGGTGACTACTCTATTGAACTCTGTCTGAAACAGACACAAGACAGGAGGAACAATGGAGCCAAAGAGAGTAGTAGTGGGAAGCAAGTACAGATGAAAAATAATCACATATGTAAATCACATGCCATCTTATAACGTAAATTATTAAAAAGGTCATATATAGAGAGAGGTGATGTCACAAGTAATAAAATCAAGAATAAAGAATGTTTTAAAAATGAGCAAATTCACATAACCTTACAGTAAAATTAACCTCCTACACACAGCTTCTTGAAAACTTTGTAGGGTGATACTTTATATCTTGAGGTGACAATAACTTTGAAGAGGAATCAACAGCTGTAATGGTGTGGAAAAGCAGTAGCATATCAGTAGAAGCAATATAGACTAAGCATATGAAATTGTACAAAAATAATTGCATGGTCTGCATTAAATATGTTGTGTGACTGCATTAAGCCTGCAACAAATATATAAGTTAAACAGCAAACGATTTTAATATCAGTAAGTATGTGTTAACTGTACCTCATTGTAACATGAATGTCCTTAAAATCAGCTTCTTGAAAACTCTGATGGGGGACAACCATATATCTTGAAGTGACAATAACTTTGAAGAGGAAGAGCTGTAATGGAGTGAAAAAGCAGTAGCATACCAGTAGAAGCAATATAAACGACGCATATGAAATTGTACTATTCAAAAATTAGTAGACAAACAGCTATCAGAAACGTTTAAAAGTAACCAACATTAATTAATTAATTGATTAAGCATTGAATTAATTAAGCATTGAAAACCGAAGTGAAATATTACGCTATTTTAGCATTTTAGGCTTTAGTAAACTGTAAAATTAACAAGGGAAAACCCTGTGCCCTTATATTGCCCCAGTCAATCGAGTCTGTGAACACCCGGTCAAGCCAGCCGCTGCCTGGATTTGAACATTTGTCTAATTTTGAATTACAGTACAAATGCGTGGCATGGCCAAAAAAACTGAGAAAGACGCTTTTTGGAAGCTTAATGCATCGCAACACCTCAATTCCACAAACAGACGTGCAGCAAAATCCATGCTTGACCGGGTGTTACAGAGGCGGCTCAGCTGACCGCAGTCTACACTCGCGGAGCACGGTCAATGCAATAAATAATAATAACTGCAGACTTCAGGTCGATGACCAACTAAAATATAAGCACTGTGAACCAAAGTGATATAACTATTTTAGCGTTTGAGGCTCTGGAAAACAGTGAATTAACGAGGGAAATACTTGTGGTGTCGTATTACATTGGAGAAGCACAGTCAAATTTGCTAACATGCAATAAATCGTAACATTATTAATTTATCATTAAAAAAAAAAAAAAAAGCAATCCTCACATTCTTTCTGTTTCTCGACATGAATTAATGTAATGTTTCCAGGCAGCTGCATTAATTAAAAATGGCAATGACTTCTCTCTATATTTCGCGGTCTCCCTGTATCGCCCCTCCCGCAACATATACCTTACAAACACAAGTTAAATGAACTTTTACAAGCCAGACAAAACTCAGAAGTAGTCAAGACAACATATTACTTTACATTTAATTTTCAATAACGTATAAACTTAAGTTCAATATCCAAAACTTAAAATAACAAATTAAGTTAAAGAGGAAAAGTAAGTTCATATAACTTATTTGGGCTATGATGTTTTACAGTGTGGTTAAATTTGACATACACACTCACACACACAAAGATACATTAAATGCCTCTGTGGAAATCAGTTACTTAGTGTTACTTTTACTCTTACTTGAGCAATTATTTATAAGTACTTTTACTCTTAGCTGAGTGCAGTTTTCGGCTACCCTATCCACCTTTGGAAAGATGTTAAATGGAAACATATTAGTACAATTAGATAAAAATTTAATTTTTGCTCCACTAGCATTTAATAGCAGAGATGGATCAACATCTTTATGCCAAATTTACAAACACCATATGGCTGTGCATATTATTTCAGATTGGCTGTTTGAAATACAAGCTGTAAGTGTAAGTGTAAACACACAACACGCATATAATTCTACCTCCATAATATAGGATAATGTGCTTTTTCAATGGTTAAGATGAGCTCTTTCCATAATGTATGACTTCTTATTCCGGTACAGGATTTTTGTAAAGGATCAGTGTCAGATCACATACATTATTTTTGTGCAACGAACAGACAGAAAACCATTAAACACTTCCTATTAATCATATCTTTCCCCACACCAGAACTACATCTATCTCTACAATTCTCACTTGCATTTAATTCAAACATTATACATTTAGATGTGTCACATCAGGTCAAAACATCTATACCAAAGGACTGCAGAAAAAAAAAAAAAAAAAAAAAAAAAGGAAAATATGCTATTTATGTAAATGACCTGTTAGGTACATTGTATGATGGGAAAAAATGTTATACTGTCTGGGAAAATAGTGTCTTTTTTGATTATGGTTATTATTGCATTAATCAAAAAGTAGTGAGACAACTATGATGAGTCAGAGCAATACGCCTGTCTCATATTATTTGAGATGCATATTTAATTGTTAAATCTGACAGAGGAAACAACAAGCTTGCTAACAAAGTGTCAGGAATGAAGAACACAACACAAGCTCAGCACCCTCTTATCCGGCTGTTGAAAACAGGCTAAAGCAGCAAGGCTGGCTATTATCTAGCTGAAAAAAGAGAACTCATTGACCAGAACTAGAGACAGTGCATCTACTATTTCTGTCACACAGTAAGAGTGCTGGGCAGGGCAATCGACAATATTTGTATTCCGATAGGCACAATGCACAGAGACTGTAACAATGGTTATTTTCTCCAGGATTGGTAAATAAACATTTTTCATTTGGTTTAGACAGCAGACAGAAAAAATGGGTGTGGAAATGCATGCCTCACCCTTGCATCCCCAGGAGCACCATGGGCAGTTCTAGGGTCAGTGAATATCTGAGGCTTTGCCCAGACATCTGTGTCTGAGCCCATGTTTTGAAGTAGTTTTGGAATAAGATGCACTATAAAATAATTATTGATATGCTACACCTGCAAGGAGTCATTTTATCAGGTAAGTCTTTATATTATTGGAGCTAAACCTAAAAAGTCCCCAGTAACCTTTAATCTCAGCTTTAAGCATACTTAAAGGTCAAAGAAGTTATGTGTGTTGTGGTACTATGTACAGGTTTTTTATGTATTTTTTTTTTTTTTTTTATTACTGTGTGCTAAACAAAAATCTAGTCAAAAGTCGAATCACTGAGAAAAGCAATGGCACATCGCTTCTCAATAAGCTTCCCTTATTTAAAGGTATCATTCACGTAATGGTGTGGGACGAGTTGTGTTTCGAGTGGAAAAACAAGGGAAATAAGCAGGAGCAATAACAATAACATTATCAATGCTTGCCTTAGCAAACACTGCTAATTACCATATCCAAGCTGAGAAAAAGCCTCAGCTGTGATAAGTAGGCTGTATCTGTTTATACCATGTTGTGCATGTAATTTGTGTGTGTTTGTGTGTGTGTGTGTGTGTACTAAGATAACATTACATTTAGAACATAACAAATCCAGCATATGTTTCCCCAGCTTAAAAAATCATACATACAGAACAAAAATGTATTTAAGCAGACATATTTGGTGCAGTAGCAATAAGTGTTATAGTTCACCCAAAAATAAACATTTACTTGAAATTTACTAACCCCCATGCCATCTAAAATGAATAGATGTGTTTGTTTTTTCATCTTTGAAGAAGTATAGTCATGTCATTTACTTGTAGATACTTGTACTGATGAAGAAACAATCCCATCCATATCTTGGCTGGGCCTGAGTGTGAGTACATTTTCAGCAAATTAAAATTTTAGTATTTCTTATGCAACTAGCATAACTGCCATTATATTGGAACATATTGTTTCTGTTCTACAGTACTTCACATCATTAGAATTGGGGATGTTTTTAAGACCTTGACCTCAATATATATTCTGGGATCTCATATCACTTTAAGTGATGTTTTGTCAATAGTTGGTTGCTAGGGTGTAGTAGGTGTCAGAAATGTCTTACAGTTTGTCACAAGCTTTCACTTCACTATATGGTATCCGCATGCCAAAATCTGTAGGTCACAGAAATGTCAGTGTATATAAGGGCACAAGAGTTTCTCAGCCACTGGCTTATTAATGAGAATACTTTCCACTCCTCCACTAGATTTAGTCTACTCTCAGAGGAAAGTTTTTCAATGATTTATATACTGGGGAGAGCCAATTAGCAGAAAACAAAGCATGGCATTATGGTCTACATGACAAAAGGAGGGCAAAGGTGTTCGGCGGCCAGCTTGACTGTTAGTGTAACTGATGGTTCCATCGATCAAGACCGGATCTTTATGTTTGACTGATTCATACTGTCTTGGTAGCTGCCACCAGCTCTGAGGCAGGAACTGGGTCATGAGAACTCTTTAATAGGCAAAGCTGTGGTGGGTCTCATTTAAATTTGCCTTGGGCAGGAACTAATTGAGCATGTTTTTTTTTTTCTTCTTGTGCATTTCCATTTAAATCTCACCCTTAGAAAATTAGAAGATTTAGATAAACGCACAAACAATGATTAACTCGCTAACATACTAATGCGAAATGTACGCACAACAGCTGAGACAATCCCTGGCTTTTTTTTGTTTCTGAATTAATCAGTAAGATTGAGCATTCACCATCATTAGACATCAACATCAGAATGCTGATTATTCTGATTTTGCTGCCATTACAAATGTCTGGAAATAACTAAACAATTGTGGATGAATACAGATGAATAAATAACTATTTCACCAAAAATATGCAAATTCTGCCATAACATTTCAATAAGTATGTGACTTTTTTTATGGAACTGACACTGATCAATTTGAAAGAATTTACTAGTCATGTTTTTCAATTCTGATTCAGAAATTATTTGTTCATAACATTTTTGCAAACTGTATGAAAACCAATTGAAAATACATTTCAAATACCATAAAATGGACACTCTAGATCAGACTTTCCTAAATAGTCAAAGAATCTGTTTCCACAGAACTGTGCCACTATTTCAACAATTATTAAGTAGCACAATCTGTTTTCAACTGTGATAATAATTAATGTTTCTTGATTACCAAATAAGGATATAAGTATAATTTTGGAGTATCGTGTGACACTGAAGATTGGACTAATATCTGCTAAATACAAAATTTGAAAATGCATTCCATTTTTTATAAACACTATCAACAATGTCATGAAGTGGACATAAATTTAAAATCAGACTTCCATTCATTAATTCATTCAGTAAAGCCATATTGGCTTGAAACAACATAAGAATGTATAAATCAAGGAAATCAATTCACAAACAATTTAGCAAACTAGAGGAAAATGCCAAACAGACCGACATGCACATAACATTCATTTATGCTTATTGCAACAGAACAAGAGTTCATTGCACATTGCTTTTCGTGAGTCTTAATGTGAATTTAATTTGTCCTTTGGTGAATATTTCAGAGTATTTCTTGTGTTGCTGACATGAGCACTGCATATTTGGGAGCAATTAATGCTCAAGTGTTGTTCGATGTTTTTCCACCTCTTGCTTGTGCATGAATACATAAAGGTCAGCAGAGCCATTTATGAACTGGTTCTTCCATTACTCATTTGAATGCTGCTGTTTGACACTGCATGTCCCCTCAGAGCCCCTGGGAGCTCCAGATACTACACAGAGACTCACAGATGGAGGCCCGTGGTGAGATGAGAGATTTTAGAAACATGTGTTGCTAGTAAAAGCGAATTGCTTCAAAAGTGAAGTCACTTTTGATTATTTTCAGAGGATGCACTCATGCATTATCTTTCTTGTGCACTTTGATTGCCTAGTTTTTAAAGGTGTAAACATTTCCATTTTGGTATATATGTGTATATATATATGGAAATGGTTTTCCCTGCATGTAGAACAATATAATGTTTAAAAATATGATCTCTTTAAACGTACTCTATATGAAAATTGGAAAAACTGCAAATTGGAAAAAATGGTTGGATGCAGACCCATTACTGGGGTTGGCCTACTGTACAGGTCTCCATTGACTTGTTTTCCAGGGCATTTTAATCATGGTATGTGGCAATTTTTTTCCTCATTATCACTTTATCACTCTAATTTACATCTTAACAGGTGCCCCCTACCTACACAACAGATGCACAACATACACACTCATCATCCACGGTGGAGCATGTCTTGAGAAGTGCCCTTAGGTGCTTGAGGGTGGCAGACAGTTAACACAAGGAAAATGAAAACTGAACTTCTACTCATATCTTTTTACTTGTGAAAGCACTAAGCATACAACCAATAAAACACTTGCTTATTGGAGTCCTTCTGTTGCTACTCTGCAGGGTTTTGAACTTCAGGTTACAGGTCTGTAAAGAGAACTAGGCCTATGTGAAGGAAAAAATCTATTAAACAAGTCTATAAATTCTAGTGTCTCCACTCTGGAGAAAAGAGTTTATGTCTATCCTGGAAGTGGAAAAATCATCTTTGTAATAACCAATATTCAGTTTGAGAAACCGAAGTGAAATTTAAATTATCTATATTTGAAGTTAATGTTATTCTGTATTATATGTATTTGAATTATGTCATTATAGAAAATTTAGTCTTCCAAAGGAAAAAATAGAAACAAAAAGACTTAAATAGAAAGATAGATAAATAGATTAAAAAAAAGTGCATTTCACCTTCAAAACTACAAATTCAGCTGCTTTGCTGGGAGCATATTTAGAGTGAAGTGTCAGTCAGACACCATATGGCTATACTCCTTGACTTTAATTATGATAAACTGTTGGCTAAACAACGTGCTAAACCATGTGTGTTCCATTATGACCAGGATGTAAACACTCTAGCGTGGAGATAGAGACAGGTCACATCAGTGATTATCCTCTCAGCCAGAGTCATCAGAGACCATCAGGAGGCCAGCTCACTCTGTCTGTTCAACACCAACATTAGATGGCATGTTCAGAATTGCATCTGCATTGTTAAGATGAATGCATTTTTAAGTTGAGGATATCTTTCTCTTTTTGGGGCAAATGTACATTTTACATAAAACAACAAGAATGTTGGCCAAAGTGCTTCACAAGCAGAGCAAATACACGAGAATAAAACAGAACTGGAAGGTATTCAGTCCAATCATTACAAGATATTTTAAACAAAATTCATTTGTACCTTTAAGGTACTAATATGTACACTTTAGGTACTAATTTGTACCTTTAAGGTACCAGTATGGACTCTTAAGGTACAAATGGTAAAGCCCCAGTGACAGCTTTTATACCTTTTTCTGAGTGTAAGTCATTTTCAAACTGTGTGTTTGTAATAAATCCATCAAGAGGTTTTAACCTAAAATATGAGTCCTCTGTCCATAATATTTCTCCAGTGAAAAAGTCATGTTATCTGAATCAGGAGAGAAATATGCACAACAACAACAACAAAAAAGGATGTGACTGTATTATGTATTACTGTATTATTATGTAATTATTCAATAATCAAGTTAAACATTAAAAATAAAGATTTTATTAAAGCATTTTTTTTAATCTTGAGAAACTGACTGTTCCTGATATTTTATTGTGACTGACAGCCTCTAAAGAGCAAGTAGTGACGTGTTGAAAGTTTCACAGTAGTATTTTTATGCATTTTCCTACACAAAAAGCAATCCAGTTCTGTCTGCCTGCCAAACTTTTCTGAGCACAACTTTAGTAAGTTTCTGCACTTTTTACTCTGTCAATTACGCTTTTACTCTAGACAGACAAAAGGTTAGTTGTGACTTCCTTCATGATGGTCACCACTTCAGCAATTAGCTGGTCTTCCAGCAGTGGGGCTGGGTTAGCCAGAGTCTGTGAAAATACCATCTGTCATTGGGACACACTTCATGAAATGCTCTTCTCTGCCTCAGTGTGACTATTTCCTTCAGGGAGCCACAAGGAACATTCAAGTCGAATGGCGCTCAGAGAAAACTATAAATTGTTTGCTCTGAAAAATAATTTGGCAGGGGCTGTGGATGCCATGTGCTCTGAAGTGTGGTCTTTCTCACACTACTACTCTGAATAGCAGATTTAATCAGAGTAGCACCGTGTGCCTGAGTTTAGTTCACTTAATGTAATGTGCAATATTTTTAGCTCATCATTGTATGGCTATGTCATATTTTAGGCTTAACCAGTGAGAGTTATTAGTTGTCTAGTCATTATGTTATGGATAACATTGATAAGTTCTAAATATATGATTACTATAAACTATTTTGATTGTTATCCACACAAATTGTTGAACCCACTATTTTTGAATAATGCTTTATTTTCAATAATGTTTTCACTAAAAGGATCTAAATGCATACATTAATAAAAAAAAAAAATAAAAAAAAATATTAAGCCATGCCTCGGTTTCAGGACAACCCTCAAGTCGTTAGGCCCGAATTCTAGGCAATTAGGGCTTATCGAGAGTGCTTGCAAATAGCCCACACGCTTAACAGACGCTAGTGCCAACAGCAGAGCACCGTGGGCAGGTCCCAAGAAGGGACGGTGGGAGGGCAAGGCGGATGAAGCCGTCTGGCACCTCTCATAAATCGGACGACTAAGTCGTTTCTGCCCACCGACTGGCCTGCTATAAGGGCGTGTGACGCCGCTATAGTTGCTACATAGACCTTGAGCATGGAGGGGGATCGTCCCTTCTCCAAGAGCTCTCGCAAAAATGACAGTATCTCTGATACGTCACAAGAGGTCGGGTTTTCACCATGGTCTGAGCACCATGTGGAGAACACAGACCATTTGGAGGCATAGAGGAGTCGTGTAGACAGAGCTGTAGCCTGTGAAATTGTGTCTAGCACACGCTCAGGGATCCCCGCGGGCTCCCGTCGAGCGACCAAAGGTCTGCAGTGGGGACCGGCAGTCGCGTTCCAGTGAGAGGCGTGTCAACGGCGAGCAGTTCAGCGGAGATCAGCGAAGCGATGTGACGTCGTCGCTGAAGGAGAAATAATCTGAATTCCTGTGGCGAAGCGGGCAATATATAGCCAGATTCCCCGCCCATTTCGGCGGCCTTTGGCGGGCTTCGCTGCCATAGTGTCACGGTTTTACGCTGCCTGAAGGAATACGGAGTCGAGGATAAACGGAATAAGGTTTTTAATATATCCAACACAGGGGATATCCAACATGGAGCACAGAGGTAGACACACGTAAGTAGCAAGTGGTCACAAGTGAGGACAAGAGAGCACAAGTGAGAAGACCCGACAAAACAGAACTGAAGGGACACGGCTTATGAACAACAGATAATTGGGGAAACACAGGTGGATGGAATCATTAAATTAACAGGGACATGGAACACATGAGGAAGATAATGGACACACCTGGGAACTAATCAAACACGGAAAGACAGAAACTGGGTCACGGGCAAAAACACATTAAATGAGTCCAGGTGTGTGACAGTACTCCCCCCTCCCGGTAGGTGCGTCCTCGCACCGTAGAAACAACAGGGGGGGGCGTAGGTGGGAACTTGGGAGGAGGTTCCGGTGGAGGACGGACTTCCAGGAGGGGCCCAGCAGACAGGGACCACAGAAGGAGGAGCCAGGGAGGAGACGACGGAGGAAGGAGCCAGGGAGGAGACAGGAGCAGGAGGAGCCAGATGGTCCACCAGAGACCAGCCAGGACGGAGATCCAAGGTGGAGTCGACGGCGGGAGGAGCCATGGTGAAGGAGGGGTCGACGACACCAGGGGGCCGACAGGCGGAGACTGCACCGGTGGGTGAGGAGCCCAAGATGGAGCAGCACAGCCGCAGAGCCAGGGGGACGTCGAGGTTCCGGAGGGCCTAGGTGGAGCAGAAGGCTCAGGCGACCAAGGCGGAGGCGGGGTCCTGGCAGACCGATGTGGAGCCGGAGCGACCGAGGATGGAGGTGGAACCGGAGGGAAGGAGGAGCCTGACAGAGCCGGAGGGATGGAGTGACGAGGTGGAACCAGAGGAGTGGAGTCCCGAGGCGGCGGATGGTCGACGACTGACCAAAGTGGAGCCGGAGGGACGAGGGAGCCCGGTGGAGCAGGTGGGATGACAGGCCACGGTGGAGACGAGGGAGCTAAGAGCCAAGGCGGAGCCGCTGGGTCGAAGGACCGAGGAGGAGTCCAGGGCTCGGAGGCTGGAGGCGGAGACAGGGCCTTAACACGCCAAGGCGGAGCTGGAGACTGGCAGTCCAGCGGCGAACCACCGCGCCCCGATGGCGCGGACTGAGGGTGAGCTGCGGGACTGGCTGGCACCAGCAGGGATGACAAGGAACTGGCTGGTCTAGGAGGAGGAGAGAGGAGAAGGATGGGAGGAAGGACAGGAGGATCAGGACTGGACGGAACCAGCGAAAGAGGAGTAGAGGGACCAGCAGGTTCGGGAGGAGGCGGGAGAGGGAGGCTGGGAGGGAACACAGGAAACACAGAAGATTCAGAGCTGGGCGGAACCAGCGGACACACAGAAGATTCAGAGCTGGGCGGAACCAGCGGAGACACAGAAGACCCAGAGCCGGGCGGAACCAGCGGAGAAACAGGAAACTCAGGGCTGGGCGGAACCAGCGGAGACACAGGAGACTCAGGGCTGGGCGGAACCAGCGGAGAAACAGAAAATTCAGGGCTGGGCGGAACCAGCGGAGAAACAGAAAACTCAGGGCTGGGCGGAACCAGCGGAGAAACAGAAAACTCAGGGCTGGGCGGAACCAGCGGAGAAACAGAAAACTCAGGGCTGGGCGGAACCAGCGGAGAAACAGAAAACCCAGGGCCGGGCGGAACCAGCGGAGAAACAGAAAACTCAGGGCTGGGCGGAACCAGCGGAGAAACAGAAAATTCATGGCTGGATGGAACCAGCGGAAATGGATCAGAGGAAATGACTGGAGGAGGTAGGAGTGGGAGACTGAGAGGGTATACAGGGGAATCAGGGCTGGACGGAACCAGCGGGGAAACAGGAATATTAGGGATTACCTCCGTAGACCAGTCCATCAGATCCAGAACTTGCTCCATATGACCTTCCGAGACTGCATATAGCTCACCCTCAGTCGCAGGAGTGTGGGCAGGGCTTTCCTCCACGCCCTCGATCTCCACGAGGACTCCCACGATGCACAGTGTTGCCGGCTCACACACCTGGTCAGTCGCGCTCTCGAGATCCGGCTCCCTGTCAGTGGATGGCTCGGACTCTGCGGCTGCGGTGGGCTCTGGCTCCGTGCGGCGTGATGGTGGCTGGCTGGTCTCTGGGTCGGGAGTGGGGCTGGCGAGGTCCTCTATGGGGCAGACGGTGAGAGGTGACCCATTTCTCGCCAGAGTCCACTCCACGAATGCGGCGAAATCCTCTCGAGGACCATCTTCGGACGACAACGCTCTGCATTTGGAGTTCAGGCTGGTGTTGTAGAAGGTGCAGAGCGCGCCGTCCGGGTAGCTGGTGGCATTAGCTAATAGGAAAAACTGTCTGGTATGGTCCTCGAGAGAACGCCCTTCCTGCTTCAGCAGGAGGATGAGGAATTCGGGACGATAGAGGGGATCCATAGACACTAAGAAAAGAAAAGACTGTGAAAAAACAAAAGCAAAAGGGAGGGAAGAACACGCAGTTTTCTATTTTCTCTTTGGAGGTCGGGTCTTCTGTCACGGTCTTACGCTGCCTGAAGGAATACGGAGTCGAGGATAAACGGAATAAGGTTTTTAATATATCCAACACAGGGGATATCCAACATGGAGCACAGAGGTAGACACACGTAAGTAGCAAGTGGTCACAAGTGAGGACAAGAGAGCACAAGTGAGAAGACCCGACAAAACAGAACTGAAGGGACACGGCTTATGAACAACAGATAATTGGGGAAACACAGGTGGATGGAATCATTAAATTAACAGGGACATGGAACACATGAGGAAGATAATGGACACACCTGGGAACTAATCAAACACGGAAAGACAGAAACTGGGTCACGGGCAAAAACACATTAAATGAGTCCAGGTGTGTGACACATAGGTTCGTGCAGCACCGCTGCCAAGCCATTGGTTTGTTTTAATAACACTGCACGATCCAGTGGCTGTGCAGTTTCACTGCGTGATTGAATAAGGCTTCAGTTCAGGAGAAAAAAGGGGTTTTTCCCATATGCGTCTTCGACGCAGTACGAGTGAAGTATTGAAAGGGAACTGTCATTATGTCCTAACAGCAGAATATGAGACAGATAATCTGTGAAAAAATCAAGCTCCTCTGGCTCCTCCCAGTGGTCCTATTGCCATTTGCAGAAAGTCATCCGCTCCCGTTAAGAAACAACCAATCAGAGCTGCGGTCCGTAACTTTGTTTGTGTTCAAAATGTAGAAAAATTTATGTAATAAGTGAGTACACCATGAATCCATTTTCCAAACTGTGCTTTTAGCTTGTCCTGAATCACTAGGGTGCACCTATAATAAGTGTTTATATTCAGACTATTTTAGATTGCTTCGGGGGTACCGCGGCGGAGTAACCCAGTACCTTTGTGATTCTTCATAGACTTAAACAGAGAGAAGTAGTTCCGGCTAAGATGTTCTTCCACAAGACGCAAGCAGTTCTATTTATTAACCGCTAGAGCGTCAAAAGTTACCTACCGCAGCTTTAAAGCATTGTATAATTTAAATGTATTTACTTAAAGAGTTTCCATGACTACAAATTAAATAAACAAAAGTTGTCCTTGCTTATTTTCAGGAATTTCTGAGAATCACAGCACACACTTACAGAAAACCGAGGCACCACAGCAGTGCCAAAGAAATTTGAGGTTTACCTCCACTGCACACAGTGACTATCCAAGCTGTCAATCCAGCAATTTTGACTGTGTGTGTCCATGAGCACTTCCATGTTCGAGTGCCTTTTTTTTTTTTTCGCCAATGCAAGTATGTGTCTATCAATGCATGTTATTTAATTAGTGCCATCTCCTGAACCTCACAGCCTGCTCTTAACAAGGTCAGATGGTCTGAGTCAGTGCTGTCAACTCTCCCTCAGTCAGACCAGATGGTGCCTGCAGCATGTGATATTCTCCACTGGTCACTCTCTCAAGGTGAGAACACCAACAATGACATTGTGACCCCAATGACATTCAGTTCAAGCACTGCTATTTGTCCGCTATATAAATACTATGGGGTGCCCACAATGGGAGTAGGAAAAAAAGCATTACTAATTACTCAGACAATTCATCTATCCTTCACAGCCGTTTTAATGTACAGTAGGAATGAATAGGACCAATAATTGGCTGCTGACATGCACAAGGGAACACAAAGATTCACTCTGCAGTTTACTAATTCTGTTTGTGAATAGCATGGATGCATGAAGGCTAATTGTTTTGTATGATGGACTATTACAAAAAAGATTTTAGTGGAATAAAAAGAGAAATCCATTATATCTAAAGTGCTTTTCAGCGGTGGTAATTATCTGGTCTCAAATAGCTGTAATGTAAATATTTCTTCTTGTCTATGTTCTTAAATGAATCTCAATCTGATGTCAACATTCAAGATTCATCAACTAAGAATGTCTAAATAATTATGGACTATTTGCTTCCAGTGTAAACAGCACCAACCAATAATATATTCATAGATCTGTAATAAGCTATATATTAAAATCTGGTAAGAATAAGACATGAATCTGACAGGAATGTATAGATAGATAGATAGATAGATAGATAGATAGATAGATAGATAGATAGATAGATAGATAGATAGATAGATAGATAGATAGATAAAACACAACCATAAAATGTGCTATGAAGAATCTCAAAACACATTAAACAAGGGAAAATCGCAGTTTTATGATTTTCATTGAAGTGCTAAAATATAAATCACCCCTCATGTTTAAGGCTACTTAGCACAATTAATCAAATTTCTAAGGTTTTTTCCATTGTTTTCATTTTAGTTTTAGTATACTAATATAATACCTTCTAATATAATTCTTTTTTTATTATTTAAAGAAGAAACCAATCCAATTAGTTGACATTTGAGATTATTCTCATTAAAAAAGTTATTAAAAGTTATTAAGACATTAAAAGTTATTAAGTTAGATTGTTTTCAGCTTGTTTATTTTCAAAAAAAAAAAAAAAAATATGGCATGCGGTTACTTCAAACAATTGTATAAACATCGTGCAATGTAAATTGTGATCATCATAAATAATAATTGCAATTATGATTTTTTGTCATAATCGTGCAGCCCTACTACTTAGGTTGTGCACTTATCCGGCAACAGCTCACTCTGTGTCCTTATTATTATTATATTTATTATTGCTACTTTTTTGTGTTCAAAATAGATAGATATAAAAAATACAGTTTTAAAGGGGAAACTCTGAGTTTGGAGTGCTTTCCATAAGAGAAGTACACGTGCATAGAAATGAAAAACCCGTACCGAAAATTGTGCATGTACCGAATATATTCTGTTTTCTCCAATAAAAAATATTGAATCCCAACTCTAAACACTTCTGCCTATATGTTTCTTCACATTTGAATAGTTCTTATGTTGATGTTGTTATTCGACTTCCTTTTCTCGGAGCCTGTTTAACCTGCCAGCAATTTTGACATCTGGAACTGTTACATACCCTTGCTCAAGAAAAAGACTTTAAAGCAAGCATGAATACACCCTTACATGAAGTGGCATCCCTGCACCTGCCCCGGTGGAATATGTACATAAATATATATTTAATGCCCGTCTCCCCAGACTCCCAAAAACATACACTTCACACATAAAATATTAGCGAGAGGCATCAATGTTTGTTTAAGTAATATAACAAGCAGTAAAACAGCCACAGGTTCACTGTGTTTATCTGTATATGAACGATAGAAAGGTTAGATGGGTGTTTACAGCTATCCATTCGTGTGGCAGGCAGCTAAGAACTGTCATAATCCAGCAATGTGTACTTGCCTTAACTTTAAGTTAGTATTTTAATGATCCGGAAATGGTAAACATTATACAACTATTGCCACAACTATAAGTGTTATTTTACTGATATCCTGAGTATGTAGTTGATATAAATAATATTGTCTGCCATGAGCAGTTTTATAGATGCCTTAGATTTCATTTTTAAAATGTCTCTATGCAATGTAAGGTTGAGGAGACGGGCAATAAGCTCCAAAGTCATTTTCATAACAGCCTCCTGGTGAAATGTATAACTTACAGCCTAAATGACCACCTTTTACAAGGTTGTCCATCAAAATACTCCAACATGCTCACCCTGCATTTGACCTTGGCTGTACTTGCTCTGCTTTTTTGCACTTATACTCAAATTGTAGATCTAAACATCTTCCAATGTGATGTATTTACATAATTAACTATTATTTGATCTGGGGGAGGGGGGAAAACACTGCAAAAATGTTAATTGTGGTCATTGCTGACTTCAGTCTGTTTGATGAGTCCTGAGTCTTTTAAAGAGTCTTTGAAATGTCTATAATTTCAGGCAAATTATAAGTCTCTGTACATTAGGTTATCCTTTGTGAAGAATGACCAAAATGGTAGAATGGTTAATTGAGTGGAAGGGTTTAACATTTGTAAAGGGACAATGAGTCATATTTGACATTGGGCAAATCTAACTGGTGTGGACAAAGACAAAAAGTAGCTGTTAACATATAGATACAAGTGTTTTAATTTTGGTCTAATAGACCTTTGGTTTTGTTTCTTAAAAAAAAATTGAGACTGGCTTTCGGAATTGAGATTCCCAGCAATGGAAATATACTGTGCATACGTGCATGGGATAGTGTGTGTGTGAGTGCTTCTAAGAGACCAGTGCAGGGAAAGATAGGAAAGAGCGAGTCTGCCTGCCTGTAAAGTGAGATAAACCAACAGAAGGTGACAAATTCATAACAGCTTTGTGCAACCACAATTCTGAGGGATTTGGAGGTTGGCCTCAAATAAGGTGACATGTGTGACAGGGATTTCATCTCCTTGAACTTGCCATGCTGCTGCAAAAGAGACTGCCTGTGATAAGATGCCTCCTGGAAAGTCAAAACATAAAGGGATGTGTTGTCATCTGTTGGTGAAACACCCTCAGAAGGGAAATTGAGGAAGGCATTAAGACGATCTAAAACAATTACACAGCTTAAAGGGGTTATTAGTGGTTTCATAAACAGACTTATCCACGCCGGGTCCATTTTCTACAAGCTAACATAATCAAATGGATTTTCTTTTCAAGCTGGCAATTAAACATGAAATTGCATTCCTCTTTTGGGGCATTGTCTTGTTCATGTTTAAAAATTCTGTCACAATACCTATTAAGACCATCATGATCTGTGTGCATTTCTGTAGATTTTAGTTTTTGTGATTTTTTTATCAGCTGTTTAAACTCTCGTTTTGATGGCACCAATTCATCAATTGAGGATCCATTGGTGAGCACAAGTAATGCAATGCAACATTTCTCCAAATCACCTCAATTGAAGAAACAATTGAGGGCAAGCCAAAAATGTTAATTTTTGGCTGAAATATTCCTTTCATTACAGTTATGGAATACAACAAAAGAACACAAGACTGCCCAAGGTTTTAGTCTTTTTCAGTCTTTTACAGGAAGTAGGGATGTAACAATTCACTCAGCTCACAATTCGATAAGATTCACAACTTTGATTTCACTTTTTTTTTTTTTTTTTCACGATTTATTTATATAAAAAAATATATATTTCAGACAAATTATAAATTAAATGTGTCCTTTTATTATTGCTTGGACAAAATACTGGAATTTATTTCTAAAATTTAAATATAACACTGTAATAATATCCTACTATTGCACTTGCATATTATTGCTCTTTTGTTGGTTTTGATGACTTCTATTGTCCTCTTTGTTGGATAAAAGCATCTGCTGAAGGACAAAATGTAAATATTATGTAAATATAAAAAACAAAACTAAATAGAACTTTTAAAACAATCCCCAAATCAAATAAATAACCAAAATAAAATAAATATCTTCATTTAAACAAAATAAGGCTTTGTCTGTGCTCTTTCCATTTAAAGTTAGAGGCAACCACTATTCATGATACAAACAAAGGTGCTGCATGCAACATGAGCAGTTTTTAATTTAAATTAGGTTGTATAATTTCAGAATTTGAAGCAAAACAGAATGTTTTGACTTCAGTTTTGTGAAACTACAAATAAAATATCTGCATGAAACTGAGGATGAGCTGAATGAGACGCAAATTCACTCTCTGCTAGCAGGTGGTGCTTAAGGGTCCGTTCACATGTCACACTTACAACGGCGTGGAAAACGCTAGGCATGCCGCTTTATGCTTTTTTTCCAAAGCCTTCAGGCACTTGTGCTCCAGAGGCGTCTGCCGTTGCTAACCATGATCTGCGCTCTCCATGGAGATGCAGAAGTTTCAGCAAAAGATAAATGTATTTGCAGCACTAAAAGTCTCTTGCAGTAGGTCTGCTACTGAATTTATTTTAAAAAATGGATACATCTATGATCAGCTGTTCTTTCATCTTGGCTGAGCTTTTAATGTTGTTACAGGATAGGATGATGCTGTTTGGTTGGTTCTTGTCACATGACTAGCGGTGAAAAAGGCTAGGAAAGAATGGAAGTCAGTGTCATTTGGCTTCTCAAGGTGGATGTTGAAGTCACCACAAAGTACCAGAGGGCTGCCATCCTCTGGGAATGAGGACATCAGCATATCCATACTTCTAGAAATTTCCTATCCGACCTGGAGGGCGATAAATAACTACAATGTGGATTTTTACAGGGAGTGTGACTGTAACAGCATGACATTTAAAGAAAGTATTTCTGAAGTTATAAGAGCATGTGAGGTATTTCCAGCATTTGGAAAATGAAGAGACCTGTACCCCCGCCTCTCTCAATCTGAAGGGGGTTGTGAGTGAAAGAGAAGTTGTTGGAAGAGCAGTATTGGTAGCTGTGTCTTCAGGTTTAATCCAGATCTCAGTAAGGCCTTAGAGACTAAGAGCTGACTGAGTAGCAAAGGCTGGAATAAAGTAAGCTTTGTTGACAGCTGACTGACAATTCCAGAGGCCCATAGAAAAAGAAAGGAGTGGATAGGATGCAGGTAACCATGATTGTGATGTCCACAAGAGACCTGTGTCTTCCCGTTGAGAGACAGTAGGAATATAATGGAAGCACATGTTGCAAGCAGTGTAGAGAGGAAAGGAAAGAAGTTAGAATAATGGAAAGATACTACTGTGTCTGTGTCATTGCTTGGTTAAGTCATGCAGGTAGAGTCACAAGGGTTTACCTTGTCGACTTCACACAAGGGCCAATGATTCCATGCCACCAAACTGGCACCAACTAAATAAACAGCTTAACCTACTTGAGTGAATACAGCTGTCTAATCCTTTCTTATTAGCACAGCAAAGCCTATAGCATGCAAATGGTTTGAAATTTAAACTACTGTACTGGAGTACAGTTTGCCACCTAAGTAATGGCACACAACATGTGTCATGGTCTTGTCATGATCCTGTCTCTATCTCTCTCTTTTTCTCTCTCTGTCTCCCCCTGCTGGTTTATCCCCTCCTGTCTCCCTCGCTCTTCGCTTCTGTGTCACAGCTGTCTTTTCACTTCTCATTAAGATAATTTCCCCTCCACCTGGTTCTCATCCTGCCTCGTTATTTGGGCTACTTCTACCCTCTCGTTCCCGTGTCTCTTTGTCAGATTGTTACTTCCAAATGAAGCCGTTGCCTTTGGCGTCTACGTTAGCAATTGGTCCTGTCCTGTCCTGTCCTGTCCTGTCCTGTCCTGTCCTGTCCTGTCTAGTCGGGGTTAAGTTAGTTTTCTGCTATCATTACCTGTACATCTCTGTGCTCACCCATTGCACCCCACAGAACCTTACCTGCTGTTCTACGCCGCGACCGCCCCGCTCTGCGAGCTCTGATCCCCGGTTCTCCCCTGAGCCCGGTCAAGCCTCCGCCTCGCCAGCCTTCTGGTCGTTCCAGCCACAGAGGTTTCCTGTGTTATTTATACCCAGCCTTCGGGTCTTCCTTGGTTCTCATCTTTTGTACTCCTTAGTTGGATTTTCCTGTGGCTTTCCTTTGTTTAATTAAAGACTGTCATTTTGCCCTCGCATTTGAGTCCTCTCTCTTCAATACCCATCACAACATGAACAATCAGCATAAAGTTTTTAAATAAAACAAGCAGTATTATGAATTAATCCTCCCTACTTGTAGATATTTATTCTAAACAACAGAAAGAGAAAACTGGTGCTATTGCTGTGTCCACTGGCAAATACCTTTTCCAATATAAATCTGTTGTGCTATATTTTATAAGAGAGGACCACCTGCTGTCTCAAAACTGCTCTCTTCAAAGTCAGACCATAGCATTACTATTGAAAAGGTCATTACTGGGTGCCAGGGACGATTCTAGAATTGTAATTTTAGTGGGACCCCCAGTGAGAGCCTAATAATACAAAATAATACATAAAAATAAAAGAATGTTTGACTATCAGGGTGGAGCTTCTATTTGAGTACTGAATAAAACAAACAAAAGTCTTCCTGGTCACATACACACACACACACACACACACACACACACACCTGTTTTACTGTACAGTTTCCTACAATCCTCTTTCTATGCTCAAGTACAAACAGAAAAAAATAACCAGAAAACAACATATAATTTACATTTTCCCTTTTATCAATATCAAAAACAGCTATGAGGCTGGAAAATGGATTATGAGGGTGCCGTAAAAAAAAAAGAAAAAAAAAAAAAAGATTATCAGTGTCAATCAGTGTCTTTAATAATTTCTGTGCATGACTATATGGTAGGTAATGCCACATGCACTGTAATATGTTTTAGATTCAAAGTAAAATGTTCTAATAAAAATAGCAACATGATAGTTTGATAAAGTAGCCTATGTGTTCAAATGTGTTAAGGGCTACATTTTCGCTGGAGGAAACAGCTGTGGTGTGATGAGGGGTGAATGGAGCGAAAATTTTACAAGTAGATGGAAAACCGGTTGCTCCCCCATGACATTCTGTAAACTGTATTTATGACAGAACGGCACAGATGCAGAATCTATCAATAAACACACACCTCATCCTCTTTTTCTCACTACTGTATATGCCACCGCGGTCTGCAGATTGAGGATGACCTGAAAACTGGCCTAGCGACGCCAATGCTGAGTGCTCTGTCTTACTCTTTCTTGCCCTCCCATAATTAGTGATTTAAAGATTGTCAGTCTGGCACAGAAGGCAACTCCTGGTTGATAAGCCTGACAAGCACTTCTGTGAGGCTATTCTAAGCAAAGAAAAAAAAAATTAAGGGGAAAAGAGAGAGGCTAATCAATTCTCAATCTATGTCATGAAGAACATTGTTCCCAAATTTTCTTCAATCACTGTTCCTCTCATATAAGTCTTTGATTGTCACTTTTCCCCAAGCTTCTGATTGCATTCTGTACTGGACTGAACTCAGTATTTAATTTTGTAAGCAATTTCAATCTCCCTGAACTGCAGCACTTAAAACCATCATTGGGTTTTCTTTCTGGCTGAACAGTTACACTGCCAACACATCTTCAGTGCATAGTATGTATACATAACTAATATTTCTCAAAAGGTATTTACAGTACCAAGGTAATATCTGTCTTTCTATTCTCTCACAAATACCATGAGATAAGCGCACTCTGTTAAAAGCCACGTGAAGTAGAAAATTTATATATAATTATTTTATTTTTTTATTTTATTTTTTTATTTTTTTTACAATTTCCAAATTGAAACATTTTACCTCAGAGGCTGAGAGCCCTTTGAGAAATGTTTTAGTGTAAAGAAACAGTCAGTGTTATATACTCATCTAACAGCAAAATGCGGTTTTATATTGTTCCATCAGCGGTGCACGACCGGACTGATAGTAAATGATAATCATTATAGATAAGAGGGACATGAACATAAAAGAAACAAATAACTTCTATATATTCCTCAAAATGGTGCAAAAATGATGGTCAGTGGTATTATGGGCCCATTAATGGCTGTCACTAATTTGCTTGGGTTCATTCCTATAGGTACTCTCACAAGAACAAACCAGCCTGGAGTAGCCAGTTTAATTGGGACATTTGCTACGTAATGACCCGTGAGTCAATTTCCTGCTATTTCCCACTTTTATAGTCTTGAAAGTCGACCAGAGGTTCAAAGTTAATGAAGCCATGAAATCAAGTCTCAGGTAAAAACAAGGTATAATAAAATATGACATTGTAACTAGTACTGTATCTATTCTTGCTAGGGCTGGATTTTAAGAATGAAACACCATTAGCTCAACACTTGGGAATCAGGTCTATTCGATTCTAATAAAATGGCAAGCTGCCCTTAAAACAACTGAAAAAGTCTTGTTAACAGGGTACTGTGTAGTAGTGGTCTTCACGGGTCCAAAAATGTGTGCCCGAACCTGAAAGAGACCCGTGATGTACTACACCGAACTGACCTGGACGTGTCTATTATTTCAAAAGCTGAACCCGGACCCGCCGGGAAGACACAGACCCGATTTTCACATATTCCACCTTAAATTGCTATTACAAGTCAATAAACCTGTTACAAAAAATACACTTTTATGTCTTACCTAATTGAAGGAGACTTAGTCTCTCTTCCTTGTACCTGACTGCCTGTGATGCATTACAATCCTCCGACAAGAAAGTTATTCATGTTATTCCTCTAGTTATTCCAAGTCCAAGCTTAATCCACTCATTATTTCATCTTAAAAAGTCCACTTGATGTCACGGATAACAAATGGAACCGTGCACATTCTGACTCGAGTTAACTCACATAATAACTTCGACTTTTTGCCCTTTTGAACTATAATGATTGCTCGTTCAGTGCCATGGCTGCTGACGTTATTTATTTGCTATCATCTATGTCATCATCATCTATCTAAAATATAAAGCACAGTTTGGGGGTTGGAAGTCATTGTGTCCCTCACTGGTTGCCATAGAAACATGACACATGCTTGAGACTGCACATGCGTACTAGCTGGATCAACCTAAAATATGTTTTTTAACTCAATTTGAGTGTCATAGAAAACAATCATTTAACAGTTCACCTCAGAACACAAGAAGTGTCTGATCACGGCTGGGTGTTCTCCGAGTCCGATGACTCTGGTCGCATGGGTATTACACACAGTGTTAAACAAACCCGGGTCCCAAAGTAATACAGCAGATTCGGACCTCACCTGGACCCGCCTGATCATTTAAAATATAGACCCGTATATAAAATATAGACCTCTACTGTGTAGGGTCCCGTGATCCTAATCCCAAAGACTACTTTCCTCTTTTTTTTTTTTTTTGTCTATAATTATGTTGGCTTGGCAACAAGTTTACAACTGTTTAAAGTAATAACATGATATATTCGCGGCAGCCAACTGTCCGCGAGCTCGTGATGTATTTCTCTGAACACTTGTCCACATAGAGAATTTACAGCCTTTCACATTAAAACACTGCAGCGAAACAGCACAAAACAATTAGAAGAATATATTATACACATGAAAATGAGTGTTTATATGTGCTTGTGAGATTTTCTCTGTCAGACTGAACGTCACATAGATTGATCGGCGCTGCACAACATGGTGAAGTCATTTATAGATTTTTTTAAAGAGCTTCTTAAAATACAATATTACTCCGAATGGACACAATCCACCCATTAGAACACAACAAGAGCAAAATCCAGGGGTTTTTGAGTCGTGTATGTGTGCAAAATAAAATATTTGACATCGCGAAGGAAAAAAAAAGTCACATGACAGCCGCGTTTCGGGGCGAGATCAGACAAATAAATAGGCTACACATTTCATTCACACTGACAAGCTAAACCAACATATGTTATTATTACCGGGTCAGATCTCATTAATAAATTATGTCTCTGGCCAAAGAACAGAGAGAAATATGAGAGAGAAATGAGCGCTTCATCAGCATTTTTTAAGAGCTTCCAAAAATAATATCACAGCGAATGCACTAATCCACCCATTAGAACACAACAAGAGCAGAATTCAGGTGTTTTTGAGCTGTTTATGTGTGCAAAATGAAATATAATTTGACAGCGTGATACAGCTTATGAATACTGGAAGGGAAAAAAAGTCATGACAGCATTTTAACTCTGCAGTCGATTAACGCATATACGTGTTTTGAGTCATTTTCTCCTGATAACCCCGAAAATTACTTAAATTACACTTTCAGTTTTAATCGTACAGATAAGAACAATACATCAATCGAATCTGTAAAGGGTACATTTAAAATATAGAAAGCTTGACATGTATACTTTTAAACTAAACAAGTGCTGCCGAACAAATATTCTGTGATAAAGTAATCCATATCAAAACAATGCAATGTCCTTTTTTCACGTCTCCCTTCATTCTATCTAATCTGTATGGAAGGCCAAGAGGGTCAAATACACGTGAATTTTAACGCGTCTATTTCACGTGTTGTATAACGCGTATATTTCACGTCTTAAATAAACATTAAATACACGTGAAGTACGCGTTAAAAATCAGTTTAGACCAGGTCAATGTCATTGGCTGCTGAGGACTTGGGTCAAATCACTTCTATGAGCTTAGAGGGGTGTACCATTCATAGACAGGCAACCACCATTTAACATGCTATAGATCAGCAAATTCACCCTTATTATTTAGTCTTTGTTCTTTTCTGTTTTGTATAGCCTATAGAAAATATATATTTAAGTTTCAGTTTTATGAAATATTTATTTTTTATTAAATATTAATGAAAATTTTGTGGTGATAGTATAAAGTTTATAAAAGTTACAGTATTTTGTAATGAAACAGGACTTTTTCTTTAGCTCTTGACTCGCCGAAGCATACTATATATAGTGTCTCTTCTTTAATTTTTCAGTAATATATGATAACTTAAAATTAAGTTAAGATTATGGTTTTTGCATGACTTATTTTGCATTCAGCTAGACAACCCTGTCGTAGCTGTTATCATAGCCTAGGCTTTTTATTAAAAAAGAAAACAGCAAGGGACCATGGAAAAAGACTGTTGCAGGTGTATTTTTTTATGGTATTATTCTTTTTTATTTTATTTTTGCAGCAGGGCAACTCAAGCATGTTGGGCACACAAGTACTGTGGCTCTTTTGCCCCATGGCAAAGATGGCCAAGCCAACATCAAAGTTAGTTCACTAACTTTTAATTTTAGTTGTTATATGTAATTTAATCTCTGTGTAAATACTATTTTTCAAGCATTGGTAAATCTTTGTACAGGTTGGTTTTTAGCAATACGGTGTTAAATGCAAAAGTTGATTCTCCCTGGTGTGATTAAAAAAATAAAAAATGAAAAAAAAAATAAAACACTGGATTCAAGCACAAAACCTGAGTGGAGATCCTTATATAAACCACTGTTGATAAAGAGAACTGATGATTTACAATTAATTTCAGTTTTAAACCCTGAGATTGCTTCTATTTATTCTTTTTTGCTCTAATAGAGAAACCATTTGTCATGCTTTTACGAACTACTGTATTGTAGATTGCAACCTTTATTTCTAGTTGTAAGTAATGTTTTTAGGAGTTGTAATGAGACCTTTTCTCTGAAAAAGTTTATTTTGGGGTTCAAATATGTGAGGAAAAGAAAGATTTATTTTTCAGCTTCTTAATTTTGTTCTAGGCCAAGCACAACTGGCCTTTTATACAAGCAGCAAAAAGAAAATGGAACAGAATGTAATAGCTGTGTTTTTAACTTGGTGAAATTAAGAGTTATTGTTCTTTTTTTTATTATAAGTCTTTTAATAATTTTGTTACTTTTGAATGTATTTTGTGTTGCAATGAGGCTCTGAGCTCTATTTTTAAGGGTGAATCGATCTGTACACTCTTTTTACTGTGTTGTAGGATTGTATTGTGAATATGTTTTTTTGTAAGTTTTGTTAAGTTTTGAAATTCTCTCTCACATTCTCACGCTCTCTCTCCCTCACTTTATTTTTCACTTACTGCTGAAACTACTATGGGGAAAAACATTCTGATAAACTATGTCACATCTATGCTAATGTATTCTGTTTTCATACAAACAAGTGTGTGTACAAATCTTGATTCCAGAAGACAACCTATATATATATATATATATATATATATATATATATATATATATATATATATATATATATATATATATATATATATATATATATATATATTTCATTTTATTTCATATTCCTTTCATTTATACATACAAAGAAGACGGCAGCTGGAAGGTGCACAGTAATATGCTCATGCTTATAATGGGAGGGAGGGAGGGAGGGAGGGTTGTGAGCTGTTGAGCATGCTTACCGAGCAGTGGTGCCACGTATATATCTCCCGTGTCTCATAGGAGGGTGGAAGTGATTGGAGCGATTTGACAGCTGACCACATCAGCTGGTCACAGCCTATGCCTCGGTGGCCTGACTGAACTAACGCTGTGCTTAATTTCTTTTAAAAAAAATCCTTAAAATGTATTATTAGTATTATTATTATATAATTTGTAGTTGAATTTACATTGGCTTATTTCCCCCACAGATTTAACATCAAAATCAACCAGCACAGCATTGATAAAAATGACAGAATCTACAGAATAAGTAAATGCTGTTCCAAAGCTTTAACACAGAATCCATCAAGTAAACATCAAATTAAACTGGAACAAGAACCCCACAACACTGGTGCAAACATAAGTGTGAACAAGAAATGAGAACAGACTATCTGAACATACCAGAGTTTATTAATCTATATGTCATGCTGTGTTCAACAAGTGGTGAAGAAAACGTGTCATCCTCTGTTGCGACACAACTTTTGCCTTTGATATTACATCAGGCGCCTCCATAGATTGAGCCTTGGAATGAAACTGTCAAAGAATGTTTGATACCAACTGTGATTATTATTTTGCTGTTCTGGGCAAGCTAATGCTTGCCGATCCATCTGTCATTATGCAAAGATTTCCTGTTCCGTCCACTTATTATTTCCATCCAAGAAGAAAGTGATGTATTTTGTACTGAAGCATTATTCATGTGGAGACCCTGGTTGCATTACATTTACTTTGCTTTCTTTTTTTTTTCCACTGAACACAGAGCTGCTTGACAGTCTGTATAGAGTATGGATTTGTTTCTAAGGTAAAATGATTTAGCTGCATATGACAAGGGAGATAACTTTTATGTTATAGCATAAATAATATTGTAAGCATTAGTCAACATTCAACAACATTCAAAATCTAGGAAGGCTATGCAATACATTGCCATTAATTCTCAAGAAGCTCTCCAAAAAGAATTGGGCACTTGTGAAACATCATTTATTAAGTGATAATATAATGTTACTTGGAAACACTTTTATTTTATCAAAATATACAGCTGTTTTTTAAATGGCCATCAGTGGAGAAAGAAGCTCTTTGCAGCCAGATGGTGCGGTAATGTATAACAGCAGGGACTGACCAGGAAACATTGACCTTTGCAAACAAACTAGTTTGTTTATTACAGTAATGTGACATATTCTTGACATTTTCAACCCGACGACATGAATATTCAACAAGAATTTAAATATGTCTTTGTTTTGGTCATTTGTTTTTGAAATGATAAGTTATACACAATAAGTCCAGGACCGTGTTTTAAAATAAGATACATTTTGATTTCATCAGGGTTTCTGTGGATCTTAAAAAGGTTGTAATATGTCTTAATTCACCCTTACATAAATTAACACCTGTTTCACACATTCTCCATCTGCAGTGCGTATGCATTCCGTGTGTGTTATGTATGCGGTGCAGAAGCAGCAAGGACTCATTTTGATTTTACACAGGAGGCGTTTGGAGTCCGATACTGATCTGAGGCTGCTTACCACAAACACAACATTTATCCATCATTTTGATTTCAAATCAAACGTTGTTACTGAAAATATTTTTTTTAGCATTGTTATTCTCTTCTCTTATCACAGTACAGTAACAATCTCTCATATACATTTGTTTAAACCTGTTTTTATACTACATGGTTTAAACTAACCATAATAATAGCTATAAATTCGCTATATATATATATAAAAAAAAACATATTATTCATGCATTTGACTTATAGTTTTGTATATTAAGTTGTTCAAGCAAGCGGCAATACAATTAAACACAGCATTTAGCCTACTTTTCTTGTTAGGCTATCACAAACATTTAAAATTAAAACTCACCCCTGACAGAAACAGTCAACTCTTGTGCCTTTTGCATTTAAATCTTTATTACAAGCTATACCGTGGGTTTTAAAGAACTTTGCATATATTACGTTAATTGCCTTGTTTATCTAAAAGTACACTTTTTCTTGTTTTAAACCTAGCCAAAAGGCTATGTGTTGACTGTGAAACACAGTGGACTTTAATTGTATGAATATATTGTAAAATTACTACATTTCCGTGTCAATCCATGTTCATTATTACGGCGAAATATGCGCTGTCAATTAAATGCAGTGCATACAGCACAGTAAAAATAGATTTGGTGCGTAAACACTGCTGCAGACGCACTGCTCCTGGAACGCACTGACGGACCGCAACCAAGTGCAGTGTGAATGCTCTAATCCGTTAACATGGGTGCGTAAAAGAATATGCAAAGCATACGCACTGCAGACGGAGTATTTGTGAAACAGGTGTGTGAAATGGTCTTACATTGGACCAGAAATCTTTAAAATCATGAAGTCATAATATAAAATGTTGCATTATTTACTTTCCAATACAAATATAAAAATCTTTAAATCAAGAGACATTTACTTGAAATCCAAATTGGACAATAAATTAAACAAAAAAAGAACATATGTAAATGGGGTCTGAACTCCATTAACCCCTTTTGAATTAAGTTGATTTTGCTGAGGCCAGTGGCAGATATTTGTTTTTGTAAACAAACTCACTTAATTTTGATCAACTTCAAACAAGACTTCTTATTTTATGGAATTTTGCTTCTCAAGCAAATTGAATTGATAATATTTAGACATTTGTACTGAAAAAATAGACAAAAATACTCACAAGATATAGTTAAAGTTATTTCCATATTGTAATGGAGATATTCAAGCCATAAGTGTTTTTATTTATTTATTTTTAAATTGAATTGAATTGAAAAGTAATCTCATAAGTCAAATTTTTCTTTTTTTTTTTTTTTTCTTTTTTTTTGAATGGTTGATTCAAGGCATTTTCATTTAGAAAAGATACTGATATATTGTGTTCTATTATATTTATTATTTAAATTTTGTTTATTTGGTCTTAAAAAGGACAACTGTAAAAAATCTACAGAAACCTTGTTCATGTTAACTTTAAAAGCTAAAATTACAACATGAATCACTAAGGATTCAATTTCTAAAAACCCAGCTACTGCTGTTAAAATAGAGACTATGGAATAGCAGTGTGTCTTTAACCTGCAAGATGTTGGTTAACCTCTGTAATGGACATGCTCCTTCTGAATTTTAATGAGATAGGTATATAAATGATAAATGAAAGCTTTTCGTTTTGAGATGGTGAAAAGGCTCTTGAAACGTTGTGTTCCATTAGCTGAGCCTGCCATTATTTAACAATTTATCAAAATGATTGAGCAGTAATTTAACAGGGCTGTCTTGCAAGGCTTGACCTCTAGATGATATGCTCTTCAAGATATTCAGGCAGGGCATCTGCAAAGTGCCACCACTCACAATTACGTAGGAATAACATCAATGCACTTTATGTGGTGTGCGAGTTTGAAATTCCAGTTCGGTTTTATACTCAATATATATCGAACTGAAAGATCTTTGATAAAGGCCCAGTGCATTTAGACCTATTGAGAGCCCATATCTGATATAGGTAATCAAATGTAATTAATCTTCATGCATCAAAACAGTAATATGCTGTGAAGCCCAAAGTGCCATTACACACTAGGGTGCCCGCAGGTCTTAGGTGTTAGGTGCTCTATTTGTGTATTAGAGCATGTAGTGAACGAGCATGGCCAGGAACATTGCCCTTACTTTGTATCGTGACACACACCTCAGCAAGATAATACAGTTGGAGGTGTTTCATGCAATGCTAATCTTCATTTTAATTCCCATTGCATGTCTCAAGGAGCAAAGCTGTTGTGGACAAAAATAAATTTATTAGGAGCAAGCATACAAAAGGTCAAATTAAAAAAATCTCAAGAATAAAGGGGCACAGTGTAATAGTATCTGGTAGACACTTACATTAGCATATTGCACGAAGCATTTCATAGTGAGTGCTGCTTATGCAAGAAATTGTGATAGTATGTTGACACCGATAATTCCTTGAGTCTGGTGCATAATGTTACAAATAAAGAATATCATGCACACTGATTACCCTGGCATGCAAAGGAAGACTGATATATTTTGTATTGCAATTTTTTTTTTATCCCTTATGTTCAAGTGAGGATTTTCTTTTTACTAAAATGCTAAAAAAAAAAAAAAAAAAAAAAAAAAAAAAGGAAAAAAAAATACAATGTAAAAATGTACTTGTGAATCATTAATGGTGTTCTTTGGCAAAAATTACAGACCTACAAAACATATTACCAAAATGTTACCAAATTAGTAACACATATTGGATTGGATTATTATTATTTAATAAATCAGCATGTTTACTTTCAGTTACCTGAGGTTTTGGGATTTTTTTTTTTTTTTTTTTGAACTGATTGATTGTAGGCCTCATTGATCTGCTTGTGTGTCATTGAGTGTTTGTGTGAACATTTCCAAGAAATATCCACAAATTATGCTTTTTTTCCCCACTCAAAAACTGAGGTGCATAAGCTCAGATCAATGAGGTCTATGACCAGTCAGTTGCAAAAATAAATAAAAAACTGTGCTAACTGAAAGGAAACAAGAAAAAAGGTTTACAAAAAGACTGATTTGAGATTAAAGCAAATCAATCTGCTCATCTGCAAAATCAGATAGGAATTAAGAAAATACTGAAATTAATATTTTCCTTTATGAAAGATTAACCTCTCACATATTCGTGTAACAGTCAAAACCTGGTTGGTGTGGGTGAAAGAAAGCAATCAGGGCTGGTAAACATGGTAGATCGACTGGGGAGATAATGGAAAGGTACAGGCATAGATGACAGAAGGAAAATTTCTCTTCTGTCATTTGAGAAGAGCTAGATCAAAGCTCCATTAATCAGAGAGTGACTGTGGGGTGCAGGTGATAGAATGAAAGTAGTAGAAAGGAGGTTTGCTTTGTCGGGGAAAGCACTGCTGCAGGGAATGGTTGGGGTGAGGTGCAGGGCAGGGAGATGGAGGGATTATGGGAAAGGTAGGCAAGGGGAGATCAGGAAGGACTGAGCTCTTGGGAAATATAATGATGAAATGAAAAGCGCTGGATAGGGGTGAAAAGTCACAGTGGAGACTGGAGGTTAAGGGGTTGACCTTGCTTACATGTGCTTCCTCAGAGTATTGAGGATCATTACAGTGTAGTGGAATGTTAGAGCATGTGCTGAAAAGAGTACGCTAACCATTTATTTTCAACATATTTATATGCTGATGTCGTAAGTGCATAGTGCAAATGGTGGTAAAATATAGGCAGTTATTTTAGGGACAGGTAAAAAAGGTATTTTTTTGCTTTCTAGAAGCGTGAAGCTTCAGGTTGTGTTCACATTTGTGTTGGAAATCTGATTTCACATGGATTTCATTATTTAATTATATTTAATTTCATATGTATGTGAATAATATAGTGCTGCTATACAGCACATCATTGAGACACTTTTAGAATGTTACCTCGTTAGGTCAGTAGGTGGTGACAGGTGACTGCAATATGAGTGAGTCATTGATCATTTACTGATCATGATAGTTCATAACACTGATTCATTCAGGAACTAAACAACTGCATGTCTTTATGAGCGAGGCATTGAATCATTTAAGGCTTGGCATACACGATGCAAATTCGGATGGTCGGAAGATCGTATTTGTCCACGCACACGGCACGAGTGAGTTTTTCTTAAAATCATACGGACGAGGTGATATACGACACGATTTTACAACCTGCGAAATCCAGAAGCAATCGCACGAAGTTGATAGACGCGTTCGACTTGAAGCACATCTGCACGCACAGAAGGTATAACATTAAAGTACTGCGAGAGCAATAAGAGAGCACACATATCCAATGCATTCGAATCGCTATCGCGGTACTTTGATGTCATATAGGTGATCATTCTGTGCAGCGCTGCTTCAAGTCAAATGCGCCTAATATAACTGATCTCCCTCTCTCATAACTGCATATAAAATATCGATACGAGCCGTGACTGTTTCCTACACGTACATGTTATTTTTCAGCAATAGGAAACCGGGACATTTGGTCACCCTGTGTGTTTGTGTGTTCTTGTATATGGTTTATAAATATCTGAAATAGGTATTACAATGTAAACATGGTTTGTGAGGACAATTCCTGTGCCCTCGTAAACCAACTGGCTTATGGTGTTTAATTGAAATTTTAAACATGCATTTTCCGTAATGGGTATGGGGATATACAGTATACCGTTACGTCTATGGAGATTCCCTGTAAACTACATATGCGTGTGTGAGAGAGAGAGCGAGAGAGAGAGAGAGAGAACTAAAAAGCATGGTACACGTTGCTAGAAACATCATACAGCGCTCGCTGTTCCTGTCAGACTTCAGCGAGTTTATCCTCCTGGTCAATAGTCCACATTCAACGTGGCTCTGCCGTCTTCGTCTTTCTTCTTCTGTGGTTTTCCTAGTTTGTGATTGGTCAACTTCAGATAAATCAACAAATCGGCTCGTTCAAGCGCACACATGTCACAAATTCAAACCGATAGCTCACAAACTTTTTAGACATGTTTAAAAATGATTGGGAGGTCGTACGACAGCAAAAATCGCACCGTGTACGCCCGCCTTTACTCAATTGATTAGTTTGAAACACTGTTAAAGCTCTGTAGATGTATATGGGACACCATTGCAAATACTATTTTTCAACAACCTGCTGTATGTTCATTATCCTGCTTATTACCCAGCTACTTGCTACATAAGTAAATATTTATACACAAAAATTTGGTTGAGTTGAAATATTTGAACAAAAACTTTTGTGAAGACAGCAGTTGAAAGCAAGTGGCAAGTTCAAACTAGACAGACATTTAAGGGATACTGTGCTTACTGTACATTCCAATTATTACACAACATTTCACCACACAAATAATTATAGTAAAATATTTAAGTCAACGATTATTTTAAATCTTACCAGTTTGTTAGTTATCTTCAATAACAGCGAACAAAGAAATTGTAAAAAATGGCAGCAGCTGCGTTTGTATAAAATGAGAGTGTGTCCACGGTACCAGGGTGACAAAATTAAATAATTGAATCCAATTTCGTGTTTTTATATTTTATTAGCTAAACAACTCAAAGCAAGAGTATAGAGCCGACTTTAGTTACACGGATGAGCCTGTATTATTAGTTTTTACTGGTTGTTATTGAGGGATAACATACCTCGGAATGTTGCGACTGGCCAATCAGAATCAAGTATTCCACAGAGCCATGTAATAACTAAGGTTAACTTATGGAGCAATATTTAAAGTGAGGAGATGTCATCTTTACAGTCAATCCTTCAACAGCTATATTAAAAACCCCACATATTACACAAAATGTAGTGTTATAAATGTACATTCTTCTTCTTCTTTCTTGAATGTATTAATTTTAATTTATGATTAATCATTGCATAAATGTGCTATCACAGGTACTAAAATGTGTCCATTCTGCTTTGACTTTGTTTGGACATATTTTTGTCAGTGGAACAAAAATAGATAAATTAACTTGCAATACCGTGTCTAAAATTAGTCACTTGAATCTGAATGTGACATGTTTTAAAGGGTTACATCTGAAATTTTTGCAACAATATAGTTGTTTTCCTTTAAGACAAACCATTCTGTCAAATGAACACACAACAACAAAACCTTCAATAAATGACACCTTTACCCCACAAAGATGCTGTTTTGGGCATTATTTTGTCCCTGACCCAGGTCCCCACCTTTTCTTCTTGGTTTGATGAAACCAATTCCAAAGCAAAAGATTGCCGGATAAATGTTTGCCTGCAGATCACACACTCTCTCTTCAGAAGGTGCATTTTGTATGTAGACAACTTTCAGATGATTTCCCTAGACAGAACAGCTGAACACATGTGCAAAATGACAAGTGAGAAGGGGCTTTTGGTCCCTTCTGAACAGCTTACAACAGGGATCATGAGAAAAAAATGAGCAAATACCTTCAATAGTCACACTTTTCAAAAACCTACAATAAATCTATAACCTCGGGAGTTGAGACATTCTACTAGTATCCCTGAAAAATATTGTTGAGATTCGATGTTTGCCCTATAATAACAATTGAAATGCCAAGCAAGACAAATCATGAGCTTCATTAAGGGTGACATTGTGAGAACAGTGTGCATATTTTATATTTTCTTAATTTTGCCACTTTGCTATTAATAATTTAATTTGAACAAAATGAGAGATTTGCAATTAAGGATGGGAATGATTAAAAATGTAATGATTCCACATTATGGTTTTGGTTCTTTAACAGTTACACTAATGATTGTCCACACGTTTGAGGAAGATAAATGTGTTGGCAGAAAAAAAAAAATAATAATATATATATATATATATATATATATATATATATATATATATATATATATATATATATATATGTATGCTAATCTTATGGCATTTCTTGTTTATTTATTTATTTAGTTATACATTCATTCATTTGCCAGAAATTATTTTCTTTCTTTCTTTCTTATAAATGATTACTGATTACAAAAAAACATTTATATACATGACCACTAATTATATTATGAATCTTTGAATATTTAGTTACTACACAGTCTCACAAGCCTTGACAACATAATGCTAAAACTTAACATTTTGGGGTAAATTTTGAGCTGAAATAAAGTGAATCAGATGCATAATCACTCAGCTGGTGTTTTTGAATAAAAAAAATCTGGCTCATAAGAGTTGTTAGTAGATGAATCAGACTATGTGATGTAGTGGTGCAGCTAAATAGTAGTACAGGAAACACTTTCCTAGTAGGTGTTGTATACTTAAATGCATGTTTGTGATTTTGAACCATTAATAAGTCATGAAAGTCATTATTCCTCTAATTATCCTTAATAGTGAACCATTTATCCTACTTGTAATGCATTTCACACATCAACGAATGGTAATTTGTGCATTGCATTCGTAACTAGATGATTTTATAGATGAGATCCATTAGATTTACGTCATTCTGATACATTTTAGGCTTCAGAGGAGTGGTTTTCGGAGTCAGAGGGAATTGAAGAAGTCAGAGGTTGGACACTTTTGGAACAGTCCCTCGAAAACTTAGGTCAGCAGGGATTAATTAGCCTTCTGAGACCCACACAGCAGATGTCAAGGTAATCTTGGGTTGCAGACTGCATAGGTCAATGCAATATCTCAACTCTTGAGATTAAAAGCGATCTCCCAGAATGCACTGGGTTGACGTACGGGGCTTCATCAGTCACAAACATGCCTACATCACTCAATGCAAATGCAGAGACACACTATTCAATGGCCTCATTAATCAGTTCAGGATACATATTGTCACTCACTGTGGATGGTAGGATTCGAAAATGTCAAAAAAAAAAAAAAGACAAATGGCTTGCTAAAATACTATAGTATCAGGAAATTCAAACATGTCCTAAATCAAAAAAATCAAATGCGATGTCATATTCCCCAACTGAAAAAAAAAAAAAAAAAAAAACTAATTAATAATGTTCTAAGAACGTTTTGCTAACATTCCCATTAAATGTGATGAAAACATTATTTTGTTTATCCAGAATGTCCAGTTTTAGAAATGTCTAGTGATATATATATATATATATATATATATATATATATATAAGAAGATGTATTTTCTTGGTTATGTGAAGGTTTAAAATGTTAAGGGGAAAATTCCATTTTGATATTTTGAAAGCATTATTGGAGTTTATTTTTGAATGATCTCTTAGATGAATGTCCAATTAAAATGTTTCAGAAAAAAAACAATGTATAAATATTTAAGATTGTAACTTTGAATGAACATTCTATTAACGTTTCTGGAAGAAAGTGTGTTCATAACTTGTTAGGAACATTAGCCCATGTTTTAAGAACGTTCCTTGGGTTAGCTGGGTTAGAGTAGGTATTTTATTCATCAGCTAATATAAAAGACAGAAATGTCATATCTCACTAGCTCTGCAACACAGAATTCAATACATGTGTCATACACAACCACAATCTCTATTCTTTTTCCCTTTGCAGGAAAATCTATTGCACCCTTTTTTCATCTTGACCCTCTCGAGTGAGAGTTCATGGCTCTGCAAAGGTGTGCAACTAATGAGTCCAAAAATGTAGCCAGACACTCTCTCACCACAGAAGGCCTGGAATGACCACCCTCAGAATTCTCTCTATTATGGGGTATGAGCAGCATAAAATTTGCCACCAATTAATATGTTGAGAACGACCTTGATGGGATGCATTTATTTTAATAAATGTCCTTGGTGGAAAGGGAAGAAATGACAGGCTTCTTTCTCTGGATGGAATTTTAGTATTCACAATTTAGATAAAAATCTTCAACAGCAGTGTGCTTTTGTGTGGTAAAGGTAGTGTTCCTTTTTTTTTTTTTTTTTTAATGGGATGTCATTTTCAGCTCACCTCAGAAATGTCAAATCCATCTTCCTCCTTGCTAAGAGTTCCTAACACGCCAACACTTCCGCCGCGAGTTGGCCTGTCAGCTTAAAAGCTTCCTCCCTCATTGTGATAACACAATCGATAAAATAGAAGCAACAATTCCTTCTCTTTTCTTCTTAACCACATTGAACTGCTATATATAAGATACACTTGAGTAGATATATAGATTGTAGGTTGCAGCTATTAACATTTGAAGAGGGGGGATGAAGGGCAAGTGGTTTATGCTGAAATGGGTCAGAGGGGTTCATTCAGGTCTAAAAAACAGCTCCACAACCTTGTTATACAAGAGTTTTACCACAAAGAGGTGCTGTAATGATAAACCGTTCTGGATTCTATGAATTGTTTGAACATAACAAGCTGTTCGTATTATTAATTCAGACTCTATGTGTATTTTAGATTTATTTATTGATTTGTATATTTATCAGATTCATGTCAAAGAACAACATGAAGTGACTCACTCGACTTGTAACATTAACTAATATGTTTATTACTGTACACATAGAATCACAATATCAAAAGCTGACAATATATGAGCTTTTAAATAAAAGAAAACATCAAGGCCTCTGCCCTTCAGGGTTATTCTTCGTTCAAATATGCCATATATGATATTACTGTATGCATAAATTCAGTGATTTAAGTAAAAAAAAAAAGAAAAAAGAAAAAAAAAAACTTAATTTCAAAGTGTGATTTTTAAACATGAAAAGCCTAACTTTAATTATAATCAGAGAGCAAGTTAAGTATTGTAAGCCTTTGAATGTGCTCATAAAAGCTGACACCAAGGCCTTTGGCTGTGATAAATGCCGATACCATCGGGGTCTTTATACCTTTAATCCCTTTGGTCTATTGTACCAAAAAAAAGGTCAGAGCATGAAGAAGAATACATCTTAAATACAGAGATTATCCATTTAAAAGCAATGTTAACAGTCTTAAAGGTCAAGTGGCTTACATTTGACTTACTGGTTAAAAGCCTATTCAAAAACTTTAATCAAAGGTAATGTGTTAATAGCGTCTAATATGGACTTGTCCTTGAACAAATCTATAACTTTAAACCACGACTCTAACAGCTCTTCTGTATGAAGTGTTAAGGATTCTGCATTAAGCTCAACTTCAAGAAAACACAGGTTTAACGATGCAAATATGTGTTTTGTGAAAACTGCTTTGCCACACATATCAAAGGAAGCCTGGAAAAGCAAGTCTGCTTAAATTGCACATTCAGAACAACCTTATACATGCTTAGGGCTGAGTTTATTATGGACAAAGTAATGGTTGGGCCTAAGCCGAAAGTTTGCCTGTCAAAAAAAGGCATTTGTGCTTTTTTAGAATGTGTCAAACACAATCCCAATCCTAAATTGCATCAGGCACAAAGACACAAATGTAAGATAAATCTTATTGCATCATTCACATTTAGTTTTTAAATATACTACAAACAAATCTATTTAAGCAAAAAGATCGAAGTGCATATGCAGACTTGCCATAAAGAAGATTTTAACTCCTTCAGGTAATCTTCATTCAAAGAAAACACACATTGCATGCTAATTATCCTATCCTGTGATTCAGATGCAATCTGCATTGGCACAAGAAAATACTGCAAGTATGTAAAGTTTGTATAAACAGATGGAATTTGTGTTCTTCGAACATGAAGGCATAATGGTTGTTAAACCCCTTACATACTAAATATGACAGCAGAAGGATAATGACTACATTTAATATATATATATATATATATATATATATATATATATATATATATATATATATATATATATATATATATATATATATATATATATTATTATTATTTATTTAATGGACCTATAATTAATGCTTGCAGGTTACTAATGGCTATGAGAGTACACAAAGGATAGCCACCAAATAATTCTGAAGTAGAGGTTAAAGTAATGATGATTGGGGGGTCTTTCTGAGTTGCAGGCCAATGGCTGCTATACTTCTGCAGTGTAAACCTCATATTATTCAGCTCAGCTGAGAGCATCATTTGTCTTAAGGGTCACAAGCACTTGACATTAAAGATAATTGTGTATGCATCACTATGTTTGGAGCCAACGGAAATCAGCCAACCCTCTTACACTCAATAACCCCTTTTAACTCTTTTAGAGTCAGTATGTATTTACAGTTCCCTTTAGATCACTTTGTGAAACCTGACTCTGGACCCAGATCATGTACAGGAAGCATTTATCATCCAGTGATGAAATTCATAGCACACAGACATTGATAACCCGGGTATGCACATCAAAGACTATTTTTATTTGGGGGTGGGGGTGAAGTCTGAACTATTCCACTTTCCAATCAATCATCATGCTGGGTGATTTAGCAGGGCATTGTTTGGTTGCCATTTACCCGCAGCTTCACTGTTTTGTTAAGGTGCATTAATTTTCATTGAGATTAAATTTGATGTCTGTAATTTTGCAGATGGTAAAGAATTTTCTTCAGTGTCAATTTGCAGAGACAACTAAACCATTCGAAGGCCACATTTAGTCGCTGAATATGTTAATCTTCTTTGTGACGGAATTAACAGAAAATACAAAAACTGTCTTAAATCATCATCACACACACACACACATTTGTTTTTGTGAAAAGTGGGGACATCCCATAGGCGTAATGATTTTTATACTGTAGAAACTGTATATTCTATCGCCCTTTACCAACCCTACCCCTAAACCTAACACTCCCAGGAAACTTTGTGCATTTTTACTTTCTCAGAACAAACTCATTCTGTATGATTTATAAGCGTTTTGGAAAGTGGGGACATATGTTCTCATAAGTCACCTTCTCCTTGTAATACCTGTGTCATACCCATGTCATTATACAGAGTTGTGTCCTGATATGTCACAAAAACAAGAGCACACACACACACACACACACTATATATATATATATATATATATATATATATATATATATATATATATATATATATATATATATATATATATACTGTGTTCATCTTGATTATTTTCAAGGCTCCCTTCTGCCTTTTGTACCCTCTTAAATGTGTCTAAAGGTTTTTTTTTTTTTTTAAGCCCTCTAAAAGCAAATTTTCATACTCAAGATATGGTCTTATCAGAGAGTAATGTGAACTGTTGAGGTTGTCCATGGAGGCTCCAGGTCTCCAGGTTTTTTTTGGACACTGCCTCAATTTCCCAGCATTGCTTGTTAGTTTGAGTGGTCACAAATGGCAACTTTTCCCACAACCAATTGCATAAATTCAGGGTGGGAGTATATGTCTGGCCTTGCGGAAGCTAAAGTGCACACTCTCAAAAAAAAAAAAAAAAAAAAAGGTACAGAACTGTCAAAACCCTTTAAAAATGTACTCTATATTTTATATTTTGTATTCATTATTCATCATTATCATATTTTGGGATCCTTTGCATCAAAAGATATGTATTACATCAAAATACACATAAAAGTTTAAATGTCCATCAAAACAGATGCATTTCTTGATATTACGTGGTGCAGTTAACAGCAGAACTAAACAGGCTATGCTAACCAGCTAAACATTTTTATCAAACAATGGCAGACAGATTTGCAAGATCTGTTTTTCTCAAGCTTTAACTCCCCGTCATTATAGTTGGCACTTGCTGTCATGGATGCATGTCTTTTAGCAGATTTACTGTATCAGACCATTTTTTTCCCCCATTGAAAATAGATTTGTCTCATTCTGTCTCTTCTACAAACATAACACCCACAATTTCAGCACTTCTGACAGAATCTTTTAATAATTTGTTCTCACTGACTATTCGAGAGAAAATTATGGGCTACACCTATAATAAGTATTCTCATTGGCATAATTTAGCACCAGACTCTGAATATATTAGCGTTTCACTGCTTTAATTTATTATGTAATAGTCCTTAGTATATTGTCCTACATACTGAGATGTCATATTGCTGAACTCACCAGGGAATATCACGCCATCTCCTCCATTTGGACTCAACATAGCAGCTATTGCAATGCTCTCAAGAGAGAGTATGTGTCACACATATAGAGACATTCAAAGTGAATGTTAAATCAGAACCCGGATGATGAATGTTTGTGCACTGCATTCAAGGAAACCTGAATCATAGTCTGTCTCATCAATAAAAAAGAAAAAAAAAACAGAATTTCCATATTCAGCACAGGCTGTAGAACATCAACATGAAATGTGGGCTGTGACAGCAAGAACAAAAACAAAGCCATTAAAATTTTACATTTTATGAAACAGTCTCAAGATATAATTGTGAATGTGTACATGGAGACTTGATGAAGAATTACACATGAAGAATAGTTACAATTCGATTTACAAAAATAAAAGTATGTTTTGAACAATCTAAGAAGCCTGTAAAGCCTCAAGACTTTTTGTTCTCTACATGAAATAGAACACTTTCCTTGTGTATTTTTCTCATCAAATCAATATCACGCAGAGATACTCATGTTGTTTAATTAGCCAAAGTGAGCCAACTGGTAAGATCATACTGAATAGTGAGGTTTGAGTTTACTGAAACACTGAAAACAAACAAATGTTATCAATAAGAGTTTTTGATAGGCAATATTTCTATGTCACTAACCAAATGAACATATTTGTGACATGGAGTTTGTTAACTTCTTTGTACAGACATGAGATATCATTGCTTTCACTGAAGCTAATGATGCTCTGTAGATTCTCACATCATGCAGGGTAGCGTGACTAGTGGGTATAAACTGTATGGTTTGCAGCATGTACATTGTTTAGTTCTACTAGACACTCAATTTGTTATGCTAATATAGCCTACTAATAATAAAAATAAAAATCGGTTATGTCTTAAGTGAAAGCATGGGCATAGGTTTGGTCTCAGCTTTGGTGGGGACGTCCTCATTACATTTACTATAGACATACAAAGTTACATTTTAAACTGAACAAGAGATTTATAGTCTCCAGCATGCTTTGCATACAACTGGATGAGAAGAGGAATTGTTAAAATTAGGTATTATTTTATGGGATTTGAGCAAGATGAAATGGCAGGAAACCTGGTAATGTTCTATTATTTTTGGCATTTGGGGGATTACCATCATGCTAAAGAGAGCCAGTTGTACCTTAGTTGATTTATTTGACCCAATGTTAGTTTGTCAACATATTAACTTCTTTTCTGTTGCTCTATTTCAATTGTTTATTTATAATTTATTGTTTTATTAGTGTGCACTACTTAACCAATGTTGAACTTGTTAGGGAAATGTTATATTTAATCATTGGAGGAAAATATCTTTTTGAATCATTTAATTTGCAACCACTAGCTTCACAAACATCACAACAAAGAGTCATTTGTTGAGATTACATGACATGACAAATTTAATTTATGTTTTGAACCAGGGATTTGAAATGTTTTAAAGAGTCATGAAGCAGTTGTGTATAACATGAGAAATCACTGTCCACATTTGGAAAGTTTGAAAACAACTTTGAATAAATTGTCTAGAAATAATGTCTTTCTCTCTGATAAATGAATGCATTCTCATAAGGGACTTGTGTGTGTGTTTGTGGACATGGAGCATGGATTGGTTTTTAATCACACAGAAACAAATAAAAACATTCATAATGATAAATTAAACATGATGGTGTTTACAATAAATAACTAAATAAATAAAAAATTTGACTGCATTTGTTAAGTTTTGAGTTTTGAGTTTTGAACATGATTGTTGGCATCTTTGAAACATTTGTAATATCAGTAATCTGAACAGTATTTTCACAAAATCTTTCAAAGGCCTTTTGGTTCATAATTTCCTTTTATAATATTTTCTGTTCACACCTAATTAAATAATCTTTTCACAAAATATGATCCTTTACTTGATTTTAAATGCCTCTGAAGCAGCCCATAAAAAGTTGAATGTAAGTCAATGTGCTTCTTGTATAACAAATGAACACATATCTTTTTTAAATGTCATTCAGCCTGCAGTCTGAATATCAGTGAAATGAACAATAATGCGCTTATTGTGCCAAAGCGCCTGTGGTGTCGTTATCAAATGATGTTATATTTGGGAACACAATCAGCTATCTGTCATGATCCAGTCACTGCACATCCGTTTATTCACCACACATACTTTCACACTACACAGTAGCTACACCCTGGACTTTATTTCCCATAAACCCCTGCCCAGGAACTCATTATTGAACCACACCTGTTTCCTATCAGTGACACTATAAAGGTTGTACTCATCCACACTCACATTGCGAAGTCTTGTTTAGTTCTGTCTGGCATTTCCGAGCGGTTTCCCTGTATTTATTCCTTCCTTGTCTGATTTTGGATTGTTTATACCGACTGTAATTCTCTGCTGCCTGCCCCGACCTCTGCTTGTTACCGATTCTGGATATTCCTGACATACTTGACGCTGTGCGCTGATTACTGCCTGTCTGACCATTCTCTTTATTAAACCACTGCATATGGATCCGAAAATATCTGACTCAATGTCACACTATCAATTTAGACCTTTTGTATTTCTTTCTGTGGTGAGTGTGAGTCACAGAAATTCAAGAACATTTTGTTCTTTAATAGCATTTACTTGTCTGTTCATCTGTATTATTCAAACAGACTCTGCTGATGTTTCACTGAATTTATAAAGCCATCAACATATTGTGTTTTGCATTTATTGTTCCAACCCACTATTAAAATATGCACAAATATAATATGCTTGGTCGAACTAATGGATTTGCTTTTTAAAGTCGATTTTCTTTCACGGCTCAACCAAAGTTCTTCATTGAATCCCATTTTGATATACTAATGCACATGCACAATGACACAGAAGTCTCAAACAGGCATCCTGATCAAAAAAAAAAAAAAAAAAAAAAAAAAAAATGAGAAAAAAATGTTTTGTAGAATGTGGTTTTAATCCTTTTAGCTCATACACGAGTTTTGCTCTGACCACTAAAAATCCCGGATGAGTATTTTCTGTATAAGGGGATTATCTAATAAGATATGCATTTAGAACCCAGCTAAGGGATCCACAAAAGCAATTTGTTTGGCAATTTTAAAATGCGGCATAAATTGGTTCTTGAGAGCTGGGACTGATTGGGTTCTATTCGTTTCTGTCAGGTTGAACGTGTCTTATAATCATCTCGTCAGATACAAGAACCAGGAGATCAAGACGCTGATATCAACATAATGGATCATACATCAATCTCCTGTGCCTTTGCACCCTCAAATTTGTCTGGCTTTATGAGGTGAGATCATAGCCCTAGTAAAAGGAGAACTCAAATAAATGAAAAAGCAAATACATGTGCAAGCTTTCCTGAAGTTGAAGTGCAGATTTCTTTAAACCATGCTGGATAAATCCATAAAGCAACTTGTTGAGTGCATTAATATATGTTAAGTAAAAGCAGTATGCCTGGATCAGTAGGTCATTCTAAATTCATTTGTGAAGTAGTAGCATTCTGGGACCTGGAGGCACATTTTTGAATTCTACTCCTCATTACAGCAAAGCTCATCAAACAGTTCAGTTTGAAACAGGTGTACGCCTTCCCCTAAGGTAATGCTCCCACTTGTAGTGACCAAAAGGGATAATGTAGGACTATATAATTTTTCAGTAGTGGGACATTTTAGCTTTTCTGTAGAGAAACTAGTGAGGATAGTTTAAAGAAAAAAAATTGTGCAAGTTGGGAATAGTTTTATCTATTTGGAGCTGAAAGGGTGTATGTAGCAGGATTTGAATGTTGAAAGCAGGAAGGTTGTCAGAGTCACTTATTTTCTCAAGTCCAGCAGACCACATACAGCTTTTAGCACAGCAGTGTCCTCCTCGATTTTTTGAACTTGTTTATGTTAGCCAGCAGAGTGCCCTGGATTCCCACAAGGGCTGTTTTTGGAGGCAATACATCTATTCAGTTTATCTAAGATCGGTGACCTCTATAATTCATTTCCATAACCTTATGTGCTTATAAGCTTTAGTTTTTCTCTGTCCTTGGATTCTGAAGAATGTCTTGTTTATTGACTTCAAGTATTTTGCATTTGATATTTGAATTAATCGTGTACATATATATTTGAATCTTTGTTATGTGAAAATCTACCACAAATAACACAACAAATGTAACACAGACATAGCTGGACAATATACTTATATTTTATAATAAATCAAATCCACTGTAAGTAGGAGTTTGTTGCTACTCCTAGTTGACTAACCTTTAACAGAACACATTTATGTCTAAAATATATACTTCAAGACATGCTTTCAGATTTCATGATTGTCATGGGGATGTTTCAGCAACTCTTTCTTTAAAGGTAAGTTCACCCCAAAATGGAAATGATGTAATTAATTACTCACCCTCATGCCGTTCCAAACCCATAAGACCTTCATTCATCCTCAGAACACAAATTAAGATATTTTTGATGAAATCGTGGTGCTATCTGACCCTCCAAAGACAGCAATGCAACTGAAATGTTCCCAGGTACAGAAACGTGACATCAGAGGCTCAACTTCAGCTTTTTCAATGCTACAAGATTTTTTTTTTTTTTTTTGCACAAAGAAAACAAAAATAACATAATTTACTCAACCATTCTTCAGTGGCCATTAAGTGAACTGTGGCCAACAACTTATTGCTCATGCTCTTGCACACACTCCATAGTAAAGCGAGTGAGCGAGCGACGGCCAATGTGATTCACTGACATCATGTCAACAAATGAAGTTCATTAAAAATACACATTGTTATGATAATTTTCTTGGGATTTTCCCAGCAAAACTGTCCTGATTCCTTCACATAGAAATTAGAGGCTGTATATTTCAGGGTGACGTGGCTGCCAGATGAGTTTGTTTATGCATTGGAATAGATTTGGGGAAATTTAGAATCACATCACAATGGATCCTCTGCAGTGAATGTGTGCCGTCAGAATTCACAAGTAAGCCACATGACTCCAGTCCATCAGTTAAAGTTCTCTAAAGTGAAAAGCTTTGTGTTTATAAGAAACAAATCCATCAGTAAGGCGTTTTAACTTTAAACCATCACTTTCATCTATTTTGGACTCTATATGATTGTAAACGGTGCTTGATCTGTGAATGTAGAATGTCTCCTGATTCAGACAAGACACATTTTTTGATGTGAAAAACATCTTTTCATTTCACAAGATGACAATTAATGAAGTTGTGCTGATTAATTGATTATTGTGATATTTTTTTATCAGACGTTTAAACTCATTTTGACAGCACCCATTCACTGCAGAGAATCCAATTTTTGCAATTCAATTGTAAATTCTAACTGGATGTAAAATTGTGACTGATTTGTGCTCATACAAACCACATCAAGCGGAAAGGACTCTGAGTATAAAATGATGTTGATACAGTCCTGGCCCTGGACAACAAAATGCCACTGGTTTGTGAGTCAGTGGTTCTTGAATGGCATTGATCTCCCTGCGGATCCTTTTGTTCTCTCAGGTAATAAAGCTGCACATTGATTTATTGGCAGTAGACAGCTACCTTTTGCCTGCCTCCTGTTCACTTCAGTATCTGACCCTCCAGAAACCTACAGTGAAGTCCAAAATAAAGTTAGTGTCAAGTTAGCAATGCATCTTCATCGTGAATCACAAGAACATAACACTGCTTACAATGAGGAGATCAAAGAGGCAAAACAGACACTATTGATCAAGTGCTGGCGTACTGCCTTAGAGTGCTTAGCGAATAAAGATCTAACCTACTAAGTTGATGTATACTCTTTCTTTAATCTCTGTCTGTGCTGGTGAGTTTTTCATCTTCATCAGAGGAGCTGTACAGTAAATATCATGCAATACTCAAGTCTTTTTTCCACATCTCTTTCTGTACAATTACAGCAGAATGATAAATTGTTTGTCAGGCTGCGAGAAAGAGCAATTGCCTGTAATGTTTTGCCATATTTGTCATTACAACAACTTGTCAACTAATTTCAGCACAACTGCCAAGCTCTCATTTTACAGGCTAGGCTCTCAGTGCCACGGACAGGTGATTTGTGTATGCATTCTGGCAGTAACTGCTCCCTTGGTCATTTGTGTTCGCAGAGTAATTGCTACAGCGTGGGGTGTTTCACATGTGAAAATGTTGCAGAAGCTACAATGCAGATAGATTATCGAAGAAGACATAAATGTTGTGATATTCCTTCTAACAAGCAACTTTTCTCCGGAAATACAAATGCAGAGAATTTGGGGATTTTAAAGGTGTCTCTAATATCTTATTATGTGCAACGTCTCTTTAAACATGTACAGTTTCCTTTGACGTACAATTCTTTGACCTTTACATTATGTAATCTGTGTGAATCACAGGTAGATTTTCTACAGACATAAAACAGCCTCGTTCAGAATATACTTAGAACGAAAAGAAACCAATCTGGAAAAGCATCGTCATTTTACCTGCAATTCTGTTTAAGGGTGCTTTCACATCTCTAGTTTGATTCATTTGGTCCGAACCAAGGGCAAATAATTATACATTGTAGCATCTTTCAGCTTTTTTGGTTCTTTTTCACACCACACTGATTGCTTTGGTCTGTACCAGTTGAAACGAACCAAAATGCAGTCACATGACAACATATACATCACTCATTGGCCATGACGTATTTCTTAAACTGCTTTTCGATTGGTCATAATTTACGTGCGGGAAAATTCCAACATAAGAGGAAAAGCCAGCAAACAACACGGAGACAACACAACAATGGAGAGATGACAGCGCGGGCTAGTTTTGTCCCTGGCCATAATCTATTACATTGTTTGTATACACCACAATATGCGAAAAAATACATTTCTATAATGAAGCGTGGATGCGGCTTGAAAACAACGTTCTAATGCAATGCAAACGACGAGCGGGAATCGCTTCTAACTTCAAGCAGAGGCGTGTATAAATTCTTCTTAACTGCTCATGGTCATCTGACCAAATTTCTATGAGGCTCCGCACCTCCTCACTACTCCAAGTAGTCCAGGAGCTGCCATGCTAAAGTGCAAACATAGACAGTAAAAGAAATGGACACAGCGACCCCATTGGAACTCAATTGAGACAAGTGAAGCCCATTTTTAGCGTTTTTTTAGCACTTCCGTTTCTGACGCGCAGACTCAAACGAAGCTTGACGACGTCAGCAACCTGTCTGCCAGATGTAAATCTTCTAAGTGGCTGTGCGTGCAAACTGCCATCGTTAATCTTGCAGAGACGGCGAGCTTGAGCGGGGAGTTCTTTGGCGTGAGTGAGCAGGAGTAAGTATTGTGATTAATTATTTTGTATAGTATTTTAAAATGTAACGCCAGTACGCCATATTAAGTTAATTGCCTGCGAGCTTCTCCTCCTGTCTGTACGGTAATGCGACAGAGAGCCGAGTGTTTATGACGCAATCGTTAGCCTATTTTTTACAAAAACTGTTTATACGGGGCCATAATATAAAATAGAAGGTAATGGAGCCCTTTATACATTGTCGTGTATCTTTAGAAATAAATAATGGACAAACGGAGTCTTTAAACGCCTCAGATGTAAAGTTATTCGCTGTCAAAGTGACGCCAAAATGAATGGGATTCAATAGGAATGCTAACGCAAGTGAAGTTCTGCTAAAAGATGGCAGCCCCCACCCGACTTCCAGTCGAGTTCCTTGCCGCCTGAGTGCAAACTGTCAACAAACACTTCCTCATCCCATAATGCACAGCGCAGCTGACTACGGCAGCTGGTTTAGTCCAAAAATGATCAGTACTTTTTGTAGTTGTGTCTGTTCGAGGTTGGATCACATTCTCACCATAAACGAACTCCAGAGTTCGTTTGAAAGAGTACCGAGAGCATCTCTTCAAGCAGGTCTCGGTACGCTTGTTTGGTCCGCTTTTGGTGGGCACCCGAGTGTGATTGCTGCTTTCTCACCTGCCCAAACGAACCGCACCAAACGGGGAAACAAACTCTGGTAAGATTCAACCGAACTAAATGAGGCAGGTGTGAAAGCACCCTAAATGTTAACATCTCTCCGCTTTTTGATCTGGACTTTCCCAGTAATTGCAGGGAAAACTCTCTTTTTTTTCTTTTTTTCCCTAGAAAGTTTAAAAAATATTGTTTGCAATATATATATACATATATATGTGTGTGTGTGTTTTTTTCATCTTGAAACACTTTATTAAACTACAAATAAAATATGTAAACTTTAAAAGAGGATGTAACTAAGAGTTAGGTAAGGCTCATTTTATTGTGCTAATTCTAGGTAAAAGGTGCAAACACAGATTATGAGAGGCAATTTATAATTTTTTGGGCAGTAACGTAATCTGTCATCTTGTTTTGATTCTAACTAATTACATTTCAAACCATCTCAATTAATGTACTGTAATGCAAGAAAAAAGTGAGAAATAGCTGAACTGGGAGGGAAAAAAATTCTGGCAAGCACGAACAGCAAAAAATAAATAATGAAAAAAATGCATTATAATATTCTGAGAGGCACGAAAAAAAAAGCAACACAGTATACTGTATTCACAAAGGCACACTGGATTCCACAATCTCTGCCCCGTTTTAGTTTCAATGTTACATTCCAATATAAGGCTCATTTTTAATCATACATATTTAACGGTTGTGTATATATATATATATATATATATATATATATATATATATATATATATATATATATATAAAACCCTGAATTCTAAACATTGAAAATAAACAATGTTTACATTAATCCAGAATATCAAAAGAAAACGTTTAGCACAAAACATTGCATATATTTGGCTCAATTCATATATATATATATATATATATATATATATATATATATATATATATATAATAAAAAATTATATTACATGGCATAACATGTTTTTTGTTCAACTTTTTGATAAAAGTGGCTTATAAGCCTAGGGTAACTGTGCCAGTGGGGTTCAGAATAGACATTAATACAGGGGACACATGTAATATCATAATAGAAATATGAGTAAATCACAATACTCCAATGTACTGATAATGTACAATACTTGATAATGTACCAAAAAAAAAAACAAAAAAAAACCTACAGTCTATTTACCAGTGAAATGTGAATAAAAACAAATAAACATTAACCTAACAAGCATATAATACAAATGTCAATAAATGTTGTTTCATTATTGTTTCTGTCAAAATTGTTTATCATGTTCAATGTATTTAATTACTCATTAAGTGCACTCAGTTCCAAATATAAAATTGTGTTTCATTTTCCAATAAACTAAACTTTCACTTTCTGTAGCAATAAAAAATATGCTGATAAATAATGCAACCATTACTCCATTAACCATAATGTTTTAATAACAATTTATCTACAAAATTGACTGACATCACTGTATTCTTTCCGAGGAAAGCACATTGTCACTGAAGCAAAAGCAAAAACAAAACAAACAAACAAACAACAACAAAAAAACATATAAAATTACAAGCACTTCATATATATAATTATATATTTTTTAAATCTCTGCTTTGAACTCAGTGCACTATACAATAAAAATGAATCTGTTTTTGAACAAGATGACCTACTAGTGAAAGCAAAGTCACAAAAAAACTGTCACCAATGTCCAAGTGTTTCTCTATCACTGAAAATCATTGCAGCTTTGATTTTAACAGTCTATTCTGCAATTTTACAGTTGTTCTATTGCTATCTGCTATGATGCTTTAATCGTTAGCTACAGAGTTTCGTTGTCTCATAATCCACAGAATTGGGGAGACGGACATTAAAGGACTGGAGCGAGGTGTGAATGCGCACTACCTCATTAGCTGTCAGTTTGAGACGGTGTCGTAATAAGCAGGAGAACAGGTCCAGAGGTTGCTGGCCTGGTGGAGAGAGTCGGTTGACCCGGTCTCGGATCTCCAGCAGCTGGAGCAAGGCTGAGTCCTGCGAGCCCTGCGTGTACGGATAGTCCAGCTGCAGGATCAAGTCCCGGATTGCTTCCGGGTCGAAATGCATACTGTAACCGAACACTTGAATGCTGTTAATCTTCATATACCCCAGATTTCTAGTAGGGTCAGCCATTTCCAACGGCTCCAGGTAAACACTGTCATTGGCCCCAGTGCCTGGAGTTTTAATGCGGCTCCTCAAGTAAATGTGGATGGTCTCAAAGAAGGTCTTCCACTTGTTGCCCAAAGTCAAGGTCCAGTTAAAGCATTCTAGTGGAAGGTCCAGTTTAGCAGACTTCCAGTCTGGAAAATTGTTCTCGTCCACAGGAATTAACCAGCTATCTGAGTGGCTCCCTCCGAAGGGATTGATGAAGAGTGTGAGCGCAGGTTCCAGAGTGCTGTTTTTAGTAAGGCAAATTTGAAGGGAGACGCCTAAGAGCATATGGACCAGGTTGGATTTATATTTGTTACTCTTTAGCGTAAGCAGCATCCTCTTCCTCCATGAAGGATCAAACCAGCTATTCAAACGCATGTCATTGCTGATGAAGATAGCATGGACCTCTAAGCGTCGATCGGCTCTCTGTAGGAGGTAGCGTAGCTCCAGATCTTGAAGATCAGTCTCAAAGCCCAGGTAGTTCTCGGTGGAATCTGCCACCATTGGTCGACAGGTCCCTTGACTTAACATGAAGCCGATGTTGCAACTGCCGCAGCGAGTGTGGTTGTCGCTGGCACAAGTCGCGCAGGCGGCATCATCACCCACAGAGCATGGTGGGGGTACCTGGCAGTAACTATGGTCATATGCACAAATACAGGTGTGCAGCTCTTCTGAGAAGGATCCTAGCTGGTTGTTCTCTGAGCAGTATAATAAAGACTGGAAGTAATTCAGCCAGTATGACTGTGGCCTATATTGTAGGAAAGAAAAGATAAACAGTAATATCTGTTAGACTGCCTAAGCAATGACTGCTGAGATTAAATTGTCATGTATCTAACGTGGGTACAGCGACAGATGACAAGAATAAAACTTGCACAAACATAATTCTGTTCCACAAAAAGTCAACTAAAAAAGTACAAAAAAGTACAGGTATATATATATATATATTGTTCCATTCAGTAAATGTTTAAAATATGTCATAACTGTTTCTTAGCAATTGTTGCATGTTTTATTTTAGCAAACAGATGAATGTTCAGGTACAAAAAGTACAACAGCAAAAAATAAACATATATAAAATTGGTCCAAACTGCTGGTTCTCAACTGGTGGGTTGTGACACTAAAATGGGTTGCAGGTCTGTTTTGATAAATCATAAAATTAGAGCTGTGTAAAATAATATGCTGATTTCTCTGATTAATATGAACTATGTGACATGTTAAAAATAGAATTAATGCAAATTAGTGCAGCATCCATTTTTTCCCCACTTCCTGTGTATTATGTGCTCACATTTACTCTAACAATATGTATTTATACCTCCTCTGTGGATGATTCTACATTAATTAGGATATTCAATGTATATATCACACATTTATCATTTATATATGCAATTTTTGTGTGATCTGTGATTTTTCACTGAATTAATACACTTTTTTTTTCATATAATCGTCTATATAGGATAATACAATAATTTGGTTTGCCAACTAAAAGAGAAGAGAAGAGAAGAAAATTCCTATATCTGTTGCTGTTGATATCAAAGGCTGTATATAAGGCAAATTAGAAGGATGAAGACATAGAAAGGCTGCCTTCAAACGTCCGCACCGAAAATAAATATATGCATTGTAAAAGAAAATATGATACAGATAAAAGTTCACTCACATGCTGTTTGAAAATGTTTAATTTTAAGAGCTTTTTTTATTTACATTTGTACAATAAACTTTGTTGGTGCTTGGTAGCCAATGTAAAATCTAGGGCCTGAAGCAAAACCATTTGAGAACCACTTTCCCAACTTTAGTCTTATTGATTGTGGGTAAACACAAAGTTGTCTCCCTGAAGACAAGAACACTATAGTGCTCCCTTTCACTCTGAAGCGTGCTGACAAACATTCCTGTTGGAAGCCCGTGGAGTCTGAAATGTTGGCCGGTCACAAACACAAGTAATAATGATGATAAATACTATACGAAGAGTTTCCTCTCTGGATACAGTGATTGGGGGCTTTATTCCATTTTGGAATTCAGTATAAGAGTATTTATCATCACAACAATTAGGAGATAATGAGTCTGTTGTGCTCACCTTTCACGCGGTAAGCTGATGTGGGGCTGCTTTTGGCACCTCTTGCTGAGGCTGAAGAGCTTGTAAACCACTCGCTGAGCTCGCTTGAAGAGACTTTTCATGCTGCTTTCCAGCTGCTCATAGCGCCGCTGAAATACACCATCCAGTGACCACAAATGTTGGATCATTGAGGCGTTGAGGAAGAAATTCTGTGGCAGCCGCATCAGAAATGTTTTGAACTCATCTGTAGAAGAAAGAATACGTTCTCTCAGATATAGGAGTGTTGTCATGTAAACTTGAATGAACAGTGGGTAAATGCTTGAACACAATGCCTTTATACTTTACTCTCCTTGACAGTAAGAAGGAATCATTTCACTGAAGAGACAATCTTTTTTTTTTTTTTTTTTTTTTTTCTTAAGCAGTTCCTACAGAGCATTTCATTTTAGCTGATGGGGCAGACGGCTGAATGCCTTTGATGCTACGAACAGAAGCTGAATGATACCTGAGAGAGTATATATCTGTCACTTCCTGATAGCTCTAATAACATAAACTTTGAAAGTAATTTAACTCTGGGATATTTTGGGAGGGGGGGGGGGGGGGTTGATTGACAGTGAAAAAAAAAAAAAAAAAACAGATCCATGCGTTAATGGTAAGTGTGGGTGACCTCGACAGGCAGTAATACAGTACCTAAACATTAGGCTAAGTGCTCTCATTCATATGCTTGATGAAATATGCTGGATGGGCAATAAAGCATTTTATGGGTGATTAATTCTGCTCAACATACTGTAAGGCAATATGTTGAGCAGGATCTTTTTCTTCTAATCCCACACTGTCTCTGAAGGACATTGTTCGGTGAATGTCAGGATTCACTGAATGGTGTTAATATGTATTCAGACGATTAACTTGTGTGGCAAAGTACATTAGATAAAATTATATTAGAGAAGACACCAACAGGGTAATAATATTAACTAATAGTTATCATCATAATTCCCCAGTTGATTAATCAAAGTACATTTTTTTGTGTATTACAAGTTTTCAGAAATGTTACTTTTAAATATGCAAATCATGCAATGTCTAATTAAATATCGAATAATATGCATTGATTTCCACAACTTAAACACATGCACACACACACGCACGCACACACACACACACACACACACACACACACACACATATATATATATATATATATATAAATACATACATACATATATATTCTGATAAAGCCAGGTTAAAAATTATTGTTTAATTTTTGTTGACATGTCAAAGGTAAAGGTTCATACACAGGGGATTTTGTATATATATAAATATATATATATATATATATATATATATATATATATATATATATATATATATATATATATATAAGATACATGAACAATCTTTGTGTAAAGACGTTTGAGAAGTGGAGGTTTCTGGCTCAGTGCAGAAAAACAAGGAAGAAAAAAAAAAAAACTATTTTTGAGAAAATGGCCTTTAAAGACATGTAAATACTGTAAATGAAATCTGCATTCCCAGATAGATACGATTTAATAAAATAGGCACTTAAATGTGTATTTTGGATGTTTTCTGGCCACTAAAAAAAGGTTTTTATAAATGATTTGTTTGTCCATCTTCAGCAATGAATGAACAGTATTAAATACCTACACAACTACATAACTTTCTAAACACTATAATTACTAATAATAATTATACAATAACATTCCAAAATAGGCTATAAATGTATGGTGATTGACATGTTTCTTTAGAAGGGTACATGAATAATAAAAAGTAAAAGTGTTTTTACATGATTGGAAACATGATTGAATTCACTCTCCTACCCGAATCTTCAAACTCTTTGTAGGTAAGTGCCCATGATTCAGAGATTCGCAAAAGGCTTTCCTCCATGGCCTGAATATCCGTGTAGGGGCAGTTGCATTCTGGGAACTTAGGGTCACATTTGCACCAGCAGTCATTGTCTCGACAGACAAAAGTTCCCTCTCCATTGCAAGCAATGTAACTAAGAGCTGCTTGGACGAAAGTGTCTCTGAGATAATCTGGCAAAATGACCTGTAAGCCTTCAGATAAAGAGAAACGAAAGATTGCTATAAGAATACTGGGTTACCTGAATAAAGTGACACATATATGTGACATGCGGTGTTTCTGCAGTTATCATATTTTCTGTTCAACAAATGACAATGAAGCACATGCTAAAACTACTTAACAAGTGCTTTTGCCGTTACAATAATCAAAACAGGGTCATGATCAAAATTAATTATCTTTTCATTTATCCTGTGACAGATTTGACTCAACTATCTTTAGAAATGCAAAGTCAAAGGAATGTGCAATTTGATATCAAATTTTTTGAATGATTTCTGAAGCATCATGTGACACTGAAGACTGGAGTTCTGGCTGCTGAACAGTCAGCTTTGCCATCAAAGGAGTAAATCATACTGTGTATATATATATATATATATATATATATATATATATATATATATATATATATATATATATATATATATATAAAAATATATTCAACTAGAAAACAGTTATTTATTATTATGTATAGTTATTATGTATTTTTTTTAATCAAATAAATGATGCCTTGTTGAGTACAATAAACTTCTTAAAAACATTCAAAAAACATACTGATGCAAATCTTACATTTCAGTATTGAATTAATAATTTTATAACCTGCATTTCACCTAAATCATCTGCCATCTTAGATTTAAAGTTATCACTGAGTTGAGTTCTGAGATTGCCTTTCCCACAAGTCATCTACTGAAGCCACATAATTAAGCTGCCAACCTTTCGGAACAGCCTTCATGTCAAGAACGTGACTGCGATGCCTTAAAATGCTCCTTCCAACAGAGCTCTCTAGCTTTTGGAAAAGAGCCTTTTGTGTTTCACATAAAAAAATAAAAATTGTCTATTTACACTAAGTGCAAATAGCCCGCCTTGTTGGCTAAAGCTATTTACACTAAAAATGCTGCCATTCTATTTGCACTTAATATAGCATCTATCAGTAATAAATATGCAATTTTCACTTAGTGTAAATAGCATCTATTGCAATTTTTCACTTAGTGTAAATAGCATCTACTGCAATTTTGCACTTAGTGTAAATATCCTCTATTGCTATTTACACTTAGTGCAAATAGTCGCTGAATAAAAAAATAAATAAATGCCTGTCACAGTATCAAACCTTTACATTCTAGATTCAAAAAACATTTTATACCTTGCAAATGGACTTTGTTCTCAGGACTCTGAACCAGCACTGAACTGACCGAATCAAGGTTGTCATAGTTACTGCAGCCGAGAGGGCCAGTCCTTGTTTCAGTTACCTGGGGAACAAAATTCAGACGATAAAATGATTAGTTTCCCCATACGGTTACTGTACCATAATATTTTACATGGAAAACAGTGTATAACAAACTCTTTTCCCATATTTTCCTTGTTATAAGGGATAACAAGCAGCCTGGCTGTGAACAGATGCATTATAAGAACTTCCTGTGCTTGGTGTGAGTCCCAGACATGGTGCTAATGCGCGTGCAGTGGAGGTCATTTCACAGATAAACACTTACTGTTCCTCTCATCTTATTGAAAGAGCAGAGCAGGCTGTTGCACAATGTTTTTTCCTCTACTCCGTTATGAAACTTTTTTAATTGATTAGCTTCCATATACTTTCACACCCACAAAGAAAACAGAAGTCTATTTCTCTCTACAATGCAGAATGTTGTCTAACCTTAGCAGAGAGTTCTTAATGATGGTCAGAGCCTGCATAGCATTATTGACTCAGGCATCTCAATTGACCTTTATTTCAAGCTATCCCCACTATTATCCGCATTTGCAATCAGAGATCACACTTGATTTTTCCTTCCCTTTTCTAGACACCCTTCCCTCCTCATGACATGGAGAAGCACACATAATTGATTCACACTTTTCTCTCTTATGGTGCCAGTGAACCTTCATCAATTCAGTGATCTCTTTCGATTCGGCCTGTCAGACAATATCTTTTCCAGGCAGACAGTTAGACAAGGAAAGACCAGGTTCTCTTCTGCCACTCCATCACAAACCCACTGGAGAGTCCAGCATTGGTAACAGCGACTCTGCAGCATGAAGATGTGGGTTTGTGTTTATCTTATGATTTCTGAAGGATCATTTAATACTGAAGACTAGAGTAATGCCTGCTGAAAATTCAGTTTTGCCACATTCTATTGCATTTTAAAATATGATACACTAGAAAGCAGTTATTTAAAATTGTACAAACTTTTTACAGTATTACTGTTTTCAATTGTATTTTTGGTGAGCATAATAATTTAAATTACATTTGTATTTATTTTTTATTTATTTTTTTCAAGATGGAGTTATAAGCAAGCGAATAAATAAAATAAAACAATAAAAAAAGCAAATGAGCAAGCAAGTGTGAAGAAAGAAATATATAGACCATTCGTTTTCCATCCTGACCCATCGCCAGTTACCAGAGAATATATGGCCTGAATTCCTGGCTTGAGCAAAAGCTTGAACTGCAATAAAACACTAAGCTTACTTCAGCAGCAATTGATTTTTTCATAACGATCATACCTGATACAATCAGATGATACATCTATATGCTTTATTATTTAATACACCATATGATGTGCCATATGTTAAATGGCTACTGACTGATTAACAAGTGGAGCATGATGTTAGATTTCATTTACAGACAACAGCTGTTATTCAAAGCAAATACTTGCATGTCACAAAATACCTTGTAATTGCAAATTATAGGCCACCTGGACTTGTGTGATCCTCTGATGTTTGGGCTTAATGGGAAACATCAACAGTCTGCTGTTGATTCTCACTCGGCATAGTGAGCAGCTATTATGGATCAGTCAAATATCTCAATTATATCCTAAAAACAATATTCTGTCAGGCGATATTAGCCACGGAGTTTGGAAGCTTTTCTCCAATTTCACAGCTGGACAAATACCTCAGCTTCAGCATTTCTTTCTGAAAGCACCACTAGACAATTTTGGTCCTTAGTGCAGTTTACTTTGGTTATGCACAGCTCACTAAGTCAGAAAGAGAACACCTAACTGAATGACCAATATGCTATGTTCAAACAAACAAAAGCAGACCAAAATATTGGTGCAGGGTTCTCAAATAACTGGACAGAATAAGGCATGTCAGCTGAGACTATGGAGGGTTTTGCTTGAAAAATGTTACTTATAACCGAACACAACAGTCAATTCTCTCCAAAAAGAGTTGGCGTTGACTCCCTGTGGTTACAATTCTGACGCTGTGTGTGTTTCCGATGGTATCATGGCTGTAAATTCAATTCTGGCTTGGCTTAGAGCTGATCTGTTATGAAGAAATTGTCAAATCATGAACAAAATGATCCCCGCCGATTGTAGAATAGCTCGGGTTCCTCTTCAGGAACTCGAGCTGCGTCAAAAGCGCTTTGGGGAACGCGCCCAGCGTGCGCGACTCTGAATATCGTGTGAAATCAGACCAATGGAAGAGCGTGACGTCACCGGCGGAGTGACGTAAGCGACCAGGAAGCTATAAAAGCACGTGCCACGCAGCTGGCGTCAGCTTCGCGTCTCTCAGCAAGCGCTCTGTGTGTGATTGTCAAACTGTTTGTCTGTGAGTCTTATTTACTGTTGTCTGTCCAGTTTAAGAGCTCCTAGACAATGCCCAAAAGCAAGGCGAAAGTTAAGCATTCTGGCGATTCCAATCGCGTTTTAGGCTGTGTGTTCCTCCCTGCCCGAGATATATAACGGGTGGGGATACACACAACCTTTGCGTGGTTTGCCTGGGTGCGAAGCACGCCGAGTCGGCTCTCGAGGGGGCCGACTGCCCGCACTGTTTGCGGATGTCGGTGCGTATGCTTCGTTCCCGGAGGGCCCTCTTCGAGGAGGGGGCCTTCGCCAGCGTTCCCCGTGGTGCTGGTCCCGCTTCTGCTGAGGCAGAACGGCGGCTGCACTCGTGGGGTTCGCAAGTGGATCTGGTGGAGGGAATGGAGACGGGCCAATCCCTATCTCCTTCCACTTCTGCCAGATCCGGCACCCAATCCCTAGAGTCGGAAGCACGCTCAGCGGTTCCTTCCACTCAGGGAGAGGGGTCGACGCTTCGCATCTCTTCCTCCGAGGAGGAAGTTGATGTGGAGTCGCTCGACAGGGATTCGCCACCCCACTCGCCGCAGTACGAGGAGCTCTTGGAGGTGGTTACTCGCGCGGTGGCCAAGTTAAGCATCGATTGGCCCACCGAGAAAGCAGCTGAACCGCAGAGAAGCAAGCTTGATGAACGCTTCCTGCGCGCGAGTCAGCCACCTCCCAGCCGGGGCCTGCCATTCTTTCCCGACCTGCACGATGAGATCTCCAGGTCGTGGAAACGCCCATTCTCGGCCCGCCTCTACATCCCCTCGTCAGACTACTATGGGAACGTAGTGGGGATGGGAGAGCGCGGTTATAGAGCGATGCCCCGGGTGGAACAGACGCTCGCGAGCTATCTGTCCCCCGGTGCGGCGTCGTCTCTAAAGGCCCCGGCATTGCCCTCAAAGCCACTAAGAACAACTTCGGCTTTGGTGGGCAAAGGGTATGCGGCAGCAGGTCAGGCTGGTGCGTGTCTGCACACCATGGCGGTGTTACAGGCGTACCAAGCCGATCTGCTCAAGGAGCTAGATGAGGGAGAGGAGATCAAGTCCCATGATATCTCTGAGCTAAGAAGGACCGCTGATCTCTCCCTCCGCGCCACCAAGGAGACCGCTCGAGCGATTGGGCGGTCCATGGCAGCTATGGTGGCCGCGGAGAGGCACTTATGGTTGACCCTGTCTGATATGAAAGAGCGGGACAGGGTCTGCCTCATGGACGCCCCGATCCAGCCGACTGGCCTGTTCGGCGACGCAGTCAATTCTGTCGTCGACAGGTTTCAGGAGGCCCGCAAGCAAGCGGCGGCGTTCCATAAGTTCCTCCCTCGTCGCTCCCTCGGGGCATCTGGGCGGGAGATGCCCCAGCCGCTCCCTAGCTCCTCGTACCGCGAGGCCCAGAAGCAGAGCGTCGCCTCTCATGCTCCTCCGCGTCGGGAACGAGAGTCTCGACGACGCTCTCGGCCGAGGACTTCCCAGCCCAAACCAGATCTCAGGGCGGTTATTGAAGCTAAGAAGTCCTCGGCCAAGAAACCCTGACGCCAACAACCCAGGGTTTCAGAGGGCAGCCTCTGCTGGGGTAGAGCGGTACACACCGCAGTACACGGTGCCCGTCTCCCCTCAGCGCCCTCTGGGGGCCGGTCTGCTAACCCTGCCAGTGATCCAGGGCGCAGCAGGTCCCAGCGAGCATCGCTCTCAGTATCTTCCGCCCGTGCGCGTAGCGGGGCTGAGACGCTCGCCGCCCCTGCGGGGGCCTCTTACACCAGAGATCAGTCTCGAGAGACTGATTCCCTTAGTAGATTATTTAGCAGCGTGGAAACTACTGCCAAATGTATCTCGATGGGTCCTGCACACAGTAGAAAAAGGCTACCGCATTCAGTTCGGCTCCGTGCCGCCAGTATTCAACGGGGTCGTTCAGACAGTAGTCGGCCTCAGGCAGGGTCTGGTTATGGAACAGGAGGTGAAAACCCTATTAGAGAAGGAGGCCATCGAGGTGGTCCCTCCTCAAGACAGGGAGTCCGGATTTTACAGCCGGTATTTCATAGTTCCCAAGAAGGATGGGGGGCTGCGTCCGATTATAGACTTGAGGGTCTTAAATCGTTCAGTTATGAGACTAAAATTCAGAATGCTCACAATCAAGCAAGTTGTAGCACAGATCAGGTCCCAGGACTGGTTTGTCACGATAGATCTCAAAGACGCATATTTTCATATATCCATCCTTCCACATCACAGGAAGTTTCTGAGGTTCGCTTTCGGGGGCGAAGCTTACCAATATCGAGTACTTCCCTTCGGCCTTGCACTCTCACCCCGCACGTTCACAAAATGTGTAGACGCGGCTCTGGTCCCCCTGCGCATGCAGGGCATCCGCATTCTCAACTATATCGACGATTGGTTGATCTTAGCTCAGTCAGAGCAGGCTGCGATTCGGCATCGAGATGTCGTCCTCGCACATATGGGGGAGCTGGGTTTGAGACTGAACGCCAAGAAGAGTGTACTTTCTCCGGTTCAGAGAACCACCTATCTAGGCGTAGTATGGGATTCGACCACGATGCAGGCACGATTGTCCCCTGCTCGTATCGAGTCGATCCGCATCTCAGTCGAGAGAGTCAAACAAGGCCAGTCACTCACTGTCAAACAATTTCAGAGATTGTTGGGTCTGATGGCAGCTGCGTCCAACGTGATACCTCTTGGCCTGCTGTACATGAGGCCCCTGCAGTGGTGGCTCAAGACCAAGGGATTCTCCCCGAGGGGCAATCTACTCCGCACTATCAAGGTCACGCGGCGCTGCCTACGTGCCTTAGATGTATGGAAGAAACCTTGGTTCTTGAAACAGGGCCCGGTGCTGGGAGCTCTTTGTCGCCGTGTAACGCTAGCGACAGATGCATCCCTCACTGGTTGGGGTGCAGTCATGAGTGGCCACCCTGCCCGTGGTCTGTGGAGCGATCGCCATCGAACATGGCATATCAATTGTCTAGAAATGCTAGCAGTTTTTCGTGCACTGAAGCACTTCCTCCCAGACCTAAGGGGTCACCATGTGTTGGTGCGCACCGACAACACATCGGTGGTCTCCTATATCAACCACCAGGGAGGTCTGCGTTCGCGCCCTTTGTACAAGCTGGCGCACCAGATCCTGGTGTGGTCCCAGAGCAAACTCCTCTCACTAAGAGCAGTATATATTCCTGGGAAACAAAATGTGGGAGCAGACATACTGTCGAGGCAGGGGCCGAGGCCCGGGGAGTGGAAACTTCACCCACAAGTAGTGAAGCAGATATGGAGAATATTTGGCAGGGCTCAAGTAGACCTATTTGCATCTCAAGAGACGTCTCAATGCCCCCTTTGGTTCTCTCTAGTTCATCCAGCTCCTCTGGGACTGGACGCTATGGTACAGACCTGGCCGAGGCTTCGTCTGTACGCATTTCCCCCTATTGCTCTGCTCCCGGGAGTTCTGGCGAGAGTACGCCGGGACGGGGTCCGTCTGTTGTTAGTAGCCCCGTTCTGGCCGGGCCGAGTATGGTTCTCAGATCTAGTCTCGCTCCTCGACGGCTCTCCGTGGGAGATACCGATCAGGACAGACCTCCTCTCGCAGGCGCAGGGTACGATAATTCACCCTCGCCCGGAGTTGTGGAGGCTGTGGGTGTGGCCCCTGAGGGGGCACAACTTTTAGCAGCCGGTCTCTCAACCGAGGTTGTTGAGACCCTTCTCCAATCCAGAGCTCCCTCAACGAGGAAACTGTACGCCCTGAGGTGGAAACTCTTCACCTCATGGTGCAGAGACCGCCAGCTAGACCCAGCAAACTGCCCGATTGGTACAGTTCTGGAGTTTCTACAGGCTAGGCTCTCTGCAGGGTTGACCCACTCCACGCTGAAGGTTTACGTGGCGGCTATTGCGGCCTACCACGCCCTTCTCGATGGCCAGTCTTTGGGAAGACACCCCTTAGTTACACGTTTCCTCCGCGGTGCGCTGAGGCTGAAACCTCCAGTACGGTCCCGTATTCCCCCGTGGGACCTGGTGGTGGTGTTAGAGGCAATGTGCAGACCCCCTTTTGAACCTATTCAAGATATCTCAGACAGACACCTTACACTTAAAACCTCCTTTCTGTTGGCTATCACCTCTCTGCGGAGAGTAGGAGACCTTCAGGCCCTCTCTGTGGCCCCTACTTATCTTGAATTTGCACCAGGCATGACTAAAGCGTTCATATACCCTCGAGCGGGATATGTTCCTAAGGTTCCCTCTGTTACACCACAACCTGTCGTACTGCAGGCCTTCTGTCCTCCTCCCTTTCGGGAGCCCGACCAGGCGAAGCTAAATTGTATGTGTCCAGTTAGAGCGCTGGACGCATACGTCCACAGAGCTGCCCTGTGGAGAAAGACCGATCAATTGCTTGTATGCTACGGTCCCCCCAAGAGGGGTTTTCCTGCTTCTAAGCAGACTATCAGTCGTTGGATAGTCGAGGCTATCAACGCTTCCTATGAGTCCTCTGGTCGTCCCCCGCTGTCGGGAGCCAAGGCTCACTCTACCCGGGGTATGGCGGCCTCCAAGGCCTTCTTAGCAGGTGTATCCATGCTGGACATCTGCAACGCTGCGGGATGGTCCACGCCCTCCACGTTTGTCAGATTCTATGGCCTAGACATGCCAGTCACTCCAGGCGCTTCAGTCCTCCTGACCTAAGCTGTGCTCTTCGGATACACACTAGGCAGGGGTTAGGTAGTCTGGCGGCGTTGGTACTCGTTCCCCAAAGCGCTTTTGACGCAGCTCGAGTTCCTGAAGAGGAACGTCTCTAGGTTACGTATGTAACCCTAGTTCCTCGAGGGAACGAAACGCTGCGTCTCGGAGCCATACCCCCCGGCACCCCTGCCGGCGCTTGCTGGTACTCGAAGCTGACGCCAGCTGCGTGGCACATGCTTTTATAGCTTCCTGGTCGCTTACGTCACTCCGCCGGTGACGTCACGCTCTTCCATTGGTCTGATTTCACACGATATTCAGAGTCGCGCACGCTGGGCGCGTTCCCCAAAGCGCTTTTGACGCAGCGTCTCGTTCCCTCGAGGAACTAGGGTTACATACGTAACCTAGAGACGTTTTCACGCATTAGACAAACAACCTGAGCAGAACCACAAATGTGGGATGCAGCCTGACTTTATAAAGAGCTTCAATCCAGTGTTTTCCTCTCAAAATCCCAGCACACCGCCACACTAATAGGCTTTTCCTGTGAAAGAAAATAGCTAAATTTACCCTCCAAGGTGCCCAGTGGGGGGAGCTAGAAACCTCATTCTGTACTCCAGTTCTTTTTAATCTGGAATTCATATGGAGGAACGTTTGCCTCTGTCTGTCCCATGAAATGTAGACATGGGTCAGTGGCCTGTGGAAATGATGCGCGTGTCAGAGGCCCCTGCTGCTTCTGCGATTCATTCTCTTGCGCTGGTGGAGCTGCACCGTGCTGCCTGGCAGGCTGCTTCCGTCACTCACAGGCGCTTTTGCTTTTCTCACCAGCAATAGACACACATAGCCTTGACACCTGAGATCTGCCCTCCCAACTGTAATAAAACCATCTAAGCACCACAGCAGTTGTGTGCAGAGGGAAAGCGCTGTTGTATATAATGGGATGGGGAGGGATCATCAAAGTGTGGACTGGAATACATGTGTCAAACTGTGCTGCTGTGACAGAGTAAATATCTGTTTGGGGAGCTGTTTTACAGCTTTGTGTGACCAATTTCAATGGCTGTCAGCAAAAGTGCAACAGCTATTTCAAATAGTGCATTGACTGAATACCTAATTGTGGCAAATATGAAGCACAAAGCATTTTGGCTATTAAATTAGTTTGTGTTGATCTGTGAGGATTAAAGAAAAATATTAAAAATAAGGATATATATGGAATATGGAAAACATTATTTTATAACATTATTTTAAAAATGGGATGTTTTGTTCTGTGTTCACTTTTTAATTAGGCAAAAATACTGCTATGCATAGGCAAAATACAGTAACTAGACATTGTCAGAACTGATGACTGAAATGATAAGTTTTCATGGAAAAAAAGGGCAATATTACTATTTGGACAATACATTGATAATGTAATCTGGCTAGGTATTAAATTAAACATACTATATAAATGTGACCCTGCACCACAAAACCAGTCATAATGGTATTTTTTTTTTTTCAAAATTAGGATGCATGCATGATCAGAAAGCTGAATAAATAAGCTTTGACATTGATGTATGGTTTGTTAGGATTGGACAATATTTGGACGAGATACAACTATCTGGAAAATCTGGAATCTGGAGGTGCAAAAAAATCTAAATATTGAGAATCACCTTTAAAGTTGCCCAAATTAAGTTCTTAGCAATGCAACTAATTGAAAAAAAAAAAAAAAATCCAGGAGATCTGCAAAAATATATTTACAGTAGGGAATGTACCAAATATCTTCATGGAACACGATCTTTACTTAATATCCTAATGATATTTGCTATGAAAGAAAAAATGATAATTTTGACCCATACAATTTATTTTTGGCTATTGCTACAAATATACGCCAGTGAATTTAGACAGGTTTTGTGGTCCAGGATTAAACACACACACACCCACACACACACACGCACACACACACACATACACACCAGTGTTAATTTCGTTGACTAAATATTTTCGTCATTATTTTCGTCACGAATATATTTTTGCCGACGAAAACGAAACGAAAACTAAAATAGAAGGCACTGATGGAGACTAAAACTATGACTAAATTGATTGACATTATCGTCAACGAATAAAGGACGAGACGAAAATAGACTGTGACGAAAATCAAATCAGCAGACGGGAGAGATACGAGGAATGAGCAAAAGAACCGGCAAAACAGAACAGACTGCATGAGAGAAGAGAACCAATCAGAGCCTGACTTATTGAGACATGAAGCGAAGGTTTTCAGTTTTTATGAGCTCCCGGGAAGTCGGCATTCGAAGAGGTGATAGGGACTTTAAGCAACAACCTCTGGTGGAACGGCAACGCCATTCTGGCATTGTATTGTGCCTGCGCGAATTTAACTGCTACTTTGTGACGTTCTAATTTAACGGTCTACTACGGGAGAACAGCTGATTTGCCGGAGTCGCTACAACGTGAGAGGTTAGGTAAATAAATGTTATGAATTATATAATTAAATTATATATTTTTTTGGATCTCAATAAATGAATTAATGCTGCGTTGCGCTGTTCTGTTTTACCGTTGCTTAGTGACTTTTACGTTCTTGGCTACAGCGGTGTGACGGCAAACTTCCGGTCGCTGTAGCCGTTCCATTCGCAGCTGTTGCTTAAAGTCCCTACTGTCTAAAAGAGCGACAAAATGTCCACAGCTCACTTCACGTTTGACGACGAACAAAACAAAACAAAGTGTAAAGCACGCAGAGCGCTCATTCGTGGCAAGAACACAACCAATTTGAAAAGACATTTACAGACGAGCCACCCGGACATTTTCTCAAATGTAATTTCACAACGATGTTCTTTTGTTTATTGAGCTAAGCAAAATTGGAATAGTGCAGTGCGTAGATGTTGTAGCATTAAATATTACGAACTGAAAAGTACTGTAAAATAGCCCCTTCTTCAAATTAGATGTGAGCACAATACTAATACGTAATATCATGATAAATACATTTGATTAATACTAATGTTTAGTATATTTTATAATGTTCTACTTGTTGACAATATCACAAATATTTCTATATTAGTCATGTGAAACATGAATGTTCACATCCTATCATTATACATACAAATCTAGCAATATTGTAGTATTTAAAACATACAATATTGCTAGACAAATGAATACCTTATAAAATCTTGTTACTTTTTTTATCCACCCAACTTATTAAATATTTACTTTAAATGTATGCACTTATTGTTCAGCTCAGCTGTAAGCTTTAAGGTCCTGGACCTAACGTTATTTTTCTTTTATTGATGGTCAGTTGGCAGCTAGTTATTGTTTACATTATCATGACAGTGTTTGTTGCTGCATAAAAGCTTTTGAATCAAAATAAAGACACAGTTGTGTTGAAATAAAGTTGAATTTGTGTTTTATATATTTTGGTTAAGTTTGTTTCCTATACCAGCTGTAAAAAATTGTCTAGTAAATCTGTTATTGATTTTAGTCTTATTTTAGTCGACTAAAATACCAAGCAATTTTAGTCGACTAAAATACCAAGCAATTTTAGTCGACTAAAATACCAAGCAATTTTAGTCGACTAAAATACCAAGCAATTTTAGTCGACTAAAATAAGACTAAAATTAAAACAAATCAGATGACTAAAACTTGACTAAAACTAAAAAGAATTATAGTCAAAAGACTAAGACTAAAACTAAATTAAAATTTCGTGTCAAAATTAACACTGATACACACACACACACACACACAACCCCAAGGGTATGTACCCAAACAACCCTTATGAAAATTAACCATGGTTTTGTTATAATAAAAGTGTAGTTATGATGATTATTTATTTATAAATCTTTAGTAGAAATCTATGGTTAATTTTCATAAGGGAAGTTGTAAATGTAAGTTAACCAGCTTGGGCTTCATAACATTTCAAAGTTACAGTAATTGTGTATTTCGTCAGCTTATTTTGGCTAAAAAAATAAATTAAAAAAAGTCAAGGTATAATATGATTCATACCAGCATCTTAAGACAGATAAAATAACCTTTCAGAGTAAACATTGAAGCGTGTCCCAACCAGGTTCAGCATTTGTTGATTTTTCCCTTACATATTTACGATGTGGTCTGTACATATTTGCAGTGCATTTCTGTATTTGGTTGTGTTATGCGTATTTGCAGTGCATTTCTGTATTTGGTTGTGTTATACATATTTGCAATGCGTTTCTGTAATTGGTTGTGTTATGCGTATTAGCAGTGCATTTCTGTATGTGGCTGTGCTATGCATATTTGCAGTGTTTCTGTATTTGGTTGTGTTATGCATTTTTGCATTGCATTTCTGTTTTTCATTGTGTTGTAAGTATTTGCAACGCATATGTTGTCAAACTGATGAAGACATTTTCTTAATTTGGTGGTGTATTTTGTATTTGCATGGGTTTTGTTTCATTTGCATTGCATTGAGCTCTCTCGGCCAAAGTACATCAGGCTGTCAAGATGCAAAACAGCAAGATTGTGGAGATACACCATGATTTTTATCCTTCCCAAAATTAAGCTTTTATTGTATATATATATAAACAGCCACATTTTTGCATTACTCAACATAATAGGCCATTCATAAATCTCATTCTTGAACAACATGTACAACCAGAGCTAGTTTTATTTTTTTCACAATGCAGAACCTTTCATATATATCAGTGAATGGATATCTCTAGATCTCACACTCACAGCATATGGGACTTTTCACAGCAGGATCACGGCAACAGGGATAGTGAAAAAAAAAATCACTTTGTTATACTGCACATGATTATTCTTGAGGAGTTGAAAGGAGGAAGCTGTGGGCTCTGACTTGACTAATGACATACCTTGATAGCAGTGGAAGCAATCTGAATGTGATGTAGTTTTCGCAGAGTACTCTCCCTGTCTATGAAATAGGAGGCAGCCAGCTGGTGCAGGGCCTCCAGAGTCACAGCTGTGCTGTTACTGGGGTAGTCGCTCGCCTCTGCTTTCTTACTCAACTTCCTCTTGTCCACAAATATAGTCAGAGCCTCCTCTCCTAGCGGAAACAGAAGGAACCATGCTTATTGATGTAGAAATATTTTATAGTAAGAATTAGGGTTAGGGTTAGGGACACTCAGGTACAGGTGTGCAAGGTGGGGGTATTACTGCCAATTTTCCACCAACAAAGCCGGTCGCTGTCAGCTTGCAGTGGTCCTTTTCATAACTCATAACTCGTCTACTGCGCCGCGAGACCTCCAGACGTGCGTAAACGCGTCTTTACATTGACTAACATTGAAATCATTCGCATCAGACGCTCTATTCGCGTTTGGTGTGAACGCAGCATAAGAGGTTGCTTTCGACGTCACTAGAGCTTTATAGGTGCGTAAAATTGCTGTTATTTTCTGTCTAGCTCTCGGAAGGCATACTCCACTTTCGGATTTCTTTATTTTCTTTTTCTGCTTGTTTGTGAGTTTTGTTACATCTATATTTTTGTAATTGTTGAATTATTTTAAAATTAATAGTGTACATATTTGGTTAAAATCGATTCCCTATTTTAATTTTCGAAACCTTTTTTGGTTGGTCCGATCGATTGTGCAATCGATTTTTGAACTAAAAGTGACAGCCCTAATAACCAGCTGGTTATTTTAATGAATAGTTCAAAAAGAAGAGTTACCCCACTAAACACTGACCTTCACAATTTACAGCATTAGCAGATAATGTTAGCAGCATCAAAATATAATTATTATAAATAAACTGAAATTGAATCAAGAGCTTGTAAAGCAGAAATTTATCAGGAAATCTGTATCAAGATCCAGCCTTATCAGGTAAAGCAGATCAGTTTGACTCAACAGTTTATGGTTATACTGTAAATGCTCTGTAAGCATGTGGCAGTTTGTATTTCAGGCAGGTCTGCTGCAAAGCCTAGACTTGCATCTCCATTTTCATGCTCTAAGCTTATACAATAATGCTTGTTTTCCAGAGCAGTGAAGGCCACATCAGTTCTGTACAGCCAATTTTGCATTATGTGAAGTAACTTGTAAGCACAGGCTGCTCCGAGTTTAAGAAATGAGCGAAATAATGCTTGTGGATTTCTGAAAAGTAACCCATCCTGGACATGTTACCATCTGTTGAGACCTGCCTCCCTCTTACAACCACACAGTGGAACAAGTAATAAATTATGCTGCAAAGCATGTCTTAATTGTTTTTCCTTGGCTTGATAGTGTATGAGTAGTAATTGAGATGTAAATGTAAATGAGATCTAAATGTGTTTCTTCTTCATAAACAAAACACGTGTTTGTTCCCAAGTTCACTCACAGTAGGTATTATGACCTTTGCACAAAGCACCATGCAGGATATTTCACAGGAATATATTTTTCTACCTCCTAGTGTAGCTGACAGTAGAAAATGGGTGCCATATTTCTTGATCAGGTTGTCAGTAATTTGCTGGGCAGTGGGCCTTCGCCCCAGGAGTCGAATGTTCCTTATAAATTCCGGGGTGAGAGGCAAAGGGGAGTTCAGGAAATCCCGTCGCTCTACAGCCAAGTTATTCACTTTCCACCGGCCAAATTCCCTGCATGAGAAAAAAACAGAGAGAGTAAACAGGCCTGTCCCTAATGATCTGTTTTCATTAACATTTCTCAACTGTTTTGGACATGATAGAAGGAGGCCTGCGGGGCAACCAATGCTCCTGCCAAGGTACATCTCTAGCCTCAGGTTCTCAGACCATGTTTCATTTGGGGGATGGATACTATGCATAGGGAGCCATCTCAGAATGTGCAGCTGACAAGTGCTATGCTCAATAAACACTTTGTGACAGAAATCTGCCCTGACAGAAAGACTCATAGAAGTCTGCCCTGTGGTGACAACCAATACCTTTCATAAAAGTGGGGAGGAGAAAGAAAGCTAAATGAAAAAATAAAATAAAATAATAATAAATACCACCACAAAGCCCTGCAATCCTTCAAGGCTAAAAACAGAGAAACAATGCTCCAGGCTTTGGTGACTCATGCATTTTTGCAATTTGTGCTCCTCCTAGGCTTCCTCCACAGCACCACATGACATATGGTTGAAAATATATCATACATATGAAAAATGTAATGTTTCTAAATAGAATTATACTTTTATGAGTCAATCATATACAAATTAACTGCTGACATATGAAAGTCTAAATGCACTCTTAGACAAAAGTACAAAACTGTCACTGGGCAGGTTCCCTACACATTAGGTGCCAATATGTATTTTTAGGGTGTGTTTACACTTCTAGTAGGGATACACAAAAATAAAAATTCCAGGCTCAAACCAAAAATTCTGGATGCACTTGGCCGAAAACAATAATTATTTATTGTTTTATTATATAATATAAAGTAATTTTATAAGGCTTTTTAATGTAACTCAATGATTTTAATGATACTGAATTAAAATAAACAAAGAAATTAATAAATAACAATTTCATTGAAAGTTACACAATAAAACGGGACAGAAAATATATCAATATTAAATATCAATATATTACTTCTGTTTCGTTTTTATTTATTTATTTATTATTATTTATTTATTTTTTTTCCTTTATTTTTAATTTTTTGAATACTTGTCCAAATAATATATAGTCCTACAAAGCTATTTTTATCAGACATGGGCAGATTTTGTGAACTGAGCGCGAGAATGAGAAATTAGTGAAAATGAGAAAAAATTTGATAAAATAGCAAGTCGATGAGGAAAGTCCACTCATGAGTTACCTGCGGAAAGAGCGATCTAATTCTAAACGTATTTATTTTTTTATTTTTTTTAAACTTTTTTTCTGGGTATCTTTAATGTAAAGGCATACATTAGAGCACAGAGTCAACTTTTACATTTAAAATTCATTGTTAGAAAAATAGCATGTGGGCTAATAAACTGAGTAGTTGACATAAACACAGCCTAGTAGACCAATGGATCTTCCTTAGAGTAAAGTACTAAAAGCATTTGTGCCATTTATTGCAAGATGAGTAGCTGATGAGCCAAGACAGAAACTATTTTGTTTCTTAAGCAAAGGTCAATACTTATGCTCTTCTTTGTCTCAAAAGCAGCAACACACAATGCATACAAAAATAACAAATTTAATTCATGCAGTTACAGGCAATTAAGTATTCAGGCCTTCTTTCAACCCCCAGTCTTTATTTTAAGCTCTGTGTTATGCAATTATGCATATTCTAAAATAGGCACATACTTCTACAAAAGGCGTTGGCACAGTCTCACACTCAATACATCTCAAAACACCCTCCAATCACTGTACGCCTCTCTTCTATAAGATCCTGTCCTCTCAGTTAGCCGAGAAATAGTGAGTAACCTCATGCACAGGTGATGGATGGCGCTGGGGTGGCCTTCTGAAAGGGGATCTATCATATTAAATCAGGAGTAATGACAGAGGCCTCCCGACCCAGATGTTTGATTGATTCATTCCAGCAAGCGCCCTTAATTCCATCTGCTGTTTTGCAATTCATAAGGGGCAAAAGTGATAGAATTATGTTGAAATTATGTCACAAAAACACACATTATTAATGTATGGTCGAAGCTGTTGTTGGATTTATGTCAGAATATAATTTCTTGTAATTTCATAAGCTACACCCTCAGCTGCTGTAAAACACGGTAATACTGCATTTGGCATGTGCTATAGCAGCAACTGGGATGATGACTGCTTACTTGAATTTAGATGATCTATCTCAATTTCACATGGCACCACGATAAGCCACTTTTTAAACTGGACAGCTCTTTGGGAGCTGTGATGAGCTAGCCTTCAGGAGTTCAAAGGTTCCCCACAAAAAAGAAAGACGGAAAATCCTCCCTGCCATTCTCTTCCCCGTCACAGCTGAGCACGATAAGCTTGGATTGTCTTATCAGGTGAGGCATTGTGTGAGAGCAGTTTAAAGGCTTCTCTAGGAAGCACTATATGGGACTTCTCCAGTGCTATATGAAATCCTCATTACGACCGTAGTCATCATCAGTCTTCACTACAACTCTGAATGTGCACTGAATCCTTCTTTCTGTGCTTTGTTTCTCAGCTTTTTGTTGCAGAACAAAAAGAACTCGAGGCTTGTGTCATAAGCTTTTATCTCTGCCTTTAAGATATGTATTAAAAAGATTATTTGAATATCATACAGAAGGAAGTGGCCCTAAAAAGAGAGAACTTTAAATAAGGGCAGCTGTCATCATGCAAAGATATACTGCATTTTATGAAATGACTTATTACAAGCAAATTCAAACGGATTTTCTCACTTACATTATTAAGATTGTGTGTGTGTGTGTGTGTGTGTGTGTGTGAGAGAGAGAGAGAGAGAGAGAGAGAGAGAGAGAGAGAGAGAGAGAGAGAAGATAGTCTTAGTCTGTGCACACATCAGCATCACTGGAAACTATCCCATGGCAATTGTTCAGTAAAGCAGGTGGTATATTTGGACCCCGTCTTTGAATATTATGACATGGCATTTGCCCAATATTCTACAAAGTGAAATCTCCCGAATAAAGAAAAATAACTATTTCCAACAAAGAGCTCATTAAAATTCTTTCAAATTCAATCAGGAAGAATGTGGAGAATTGAAGGAGGGATGAGATGGTGCACTTTCATTGCCCAGACGACACTGTTACACACCAGTGTAAGTAGGAGGAGAACCACTTCTGGTAATTCATCTTCTACCTGTCATTGCAGATTATTTAAATTGAGCCATGTAACAAAGCTGCGCTTGAAGGAGAAAAAGCTATCCCCAATATACTATTACAACTTTTAATCTCTCTATGTCTCCTACATGCAAACATTGTTTTTGAAAATAAGAAAATACTCTGAAAAAGAGATTGTTTGAGTTAAAGGCTCCAGGCTGTGCAACAAATTACGAAAGAATCTGCATTAGCATTAAAAGATGCGATCTGATCTAAGGATATCGCAAACACAATATGATACATTTTATAGAGACAATGAGCTGAATTTATCCGATTTTCCATGCATTATCTTTACACATATAGTAGTATCATATTGTACATTTACATTGATATCTTAGTACATTTACATTTATTTAAATAGCAGATGCTTTTAAACCAATTTACTTAGAAATAGGGAATACAAATATGGCATTTTATCATAAGGAGGTAATAACTCAATCCTGATGTATCATATTTGTTACTCACATTTTAAACCAGTAGTTCTAAAATGATATATGTGTGAAGTAAACCAAAGTTGATTCAGTCCAGTTAATGTTCATCTTGAAATAATACTAGCAATATAAAAGCTGTTCTTGCGTTTATAAAAAATCTAATCAAAAAGACACATGTAACACTGGCTAATATTAGACATCATTTAGTCACCAGAGTGAAGATTTAGAGGGTTCATAAGCTTGTTGCTTCCTTTTCTGTTAAAAATAACAGTGGACAGTGGTTTGCGAATGCTGATGGTTAGCCTAAATAATTTGATCGGGAGCATCCCCTCCTGTGACCCATGATTTGTTTCTATGTGTATTCAGAGACAATGAGCAACAGACTTTCATAATAATAATAATAAAAAAAAAAAAAAAAACTTTGTTAACGAGCGATAAAATAATTATCAGCATTAATAACTTAATGTGTTAACACAATAATAACGCATTAACTTGCCCAGCCCTAAAATGTATAATATGATATAATATAATATAATATAATATAATATAATATAATATAATATAATATAATATAATATATTATAATATAATATAATATAATATAATATAATATAATATAATATAATATAATATAATATAATATAATATAATATAATATAATATGCCTGAAACTTTTTAGGATCTTAATCAGTCTGTCTGTTTAATGAGAAATTGCTATATTTAAATGTTTTACCTAGATTCTGGGATGCATGTAAAAGCTGCTCCTTTTCAGTTAGTATTTTGATACAACACACTTTTTTAATCAAGCAGTGGATGCAATTTTCTCCTAGCACAGCCTTTCTGCCGACAGTAACCATCTCAAGGGGAACAGGTGATAATGCTGAGTAATAAGAATTAAGAGCCCACTAATCAGTTACACATGATAAGATTATTAATCTTGCAGAGTGAGCACTGAGCCTCTGATGCAAAAATCTCCAATGTTTTGATGAAGGGACAATCAGAGCACCCATGAAGTAGATCCTACAAATTAGAAGTTGTCAACTGTGGCTTCTAAGAACAGAGGACTATTTGATAAATGTGCCTGCAATGATGGAAATTATCACCAGTCATTTAAGAGTTGGAATTTCTGCTCACCTTCTACCAGCCTTAATTCTACAGAGCCCCTCACATGGCATGCAGGGAAAAAAAAATTGTAGGATATCATGAACACAGTTTACTGTTTAGTTCCCTCGATTTGCTCAATTGTGCACACGATATATAAATCAAGAGAACGAATTAGTAAATTGTGCACATGATTTAGCAAATTGAGGGAACTAATTAGTAAATACTGTGCACGATTTATTCATTTTTTCTTGCATGTCATGTGCAAGGCTCCGTAAAATTCTACCAACTGCAGTACAACAAAAAATGTGTGTTATGTTACTTCTGCCACGTTGAATTGAATAGATCACCTTTCAAACGTTTGGAGCTGGTTTGGTAGGCTAGTTTTAATTGCTCAAGAAATAGTTCTTATAATTATCAATGTTGAAAACATTTGTAGAGCATGCAGAGTTTATATCTATATCTATCTATCTATCTATCTATCTATCTATCTATCTATCTATATATATATATATATATATATATATATATATATATATAGTTGTTATATGTGTGTGTGAGAGAGAGACAATGTAATTAGTTAAATGCATCTCTGCCGAAAAAAATACATCTTTTCTTTTCTTTTCATCTCTTTCTTTCTTTCTTAATAAAATCTAACTGACCCCAAACTTTGAACAGCAGTGTTTCAAATGCCAGATTATTCATGTTTTACCACAAGCCAATTCATTTATTATTTATAAATGAAAAAAAAAAAAATATATATATATATATATATATATATATATATATAAAAAATCATCTTGGCTGATCAGTTACATAGCAACAACTTCATCATATTACATGGCAAAATATGGCAACTGGTACCATCAAAAACCATGGCAAGTAAAAATGCTGCATGAAAATCATGCAGGCCTTAGTTCAGTTACAACTAACCTGTAGATCTTGTATCTCGTGGAAAATCCCTGACGGTTCCTCTCCACAAATTCAGTGTACTCTTGTGTGTGGTGAAAAGGGCCCTTGTCAGAAAGAAGCCAGTCCAGGGGGCCTGCAGGGCCTTCTTCAGCTAAACTGGCAGAGCTTGTCAGCCAGCAGCGGAGGCCGAAAGTCAGCAACATCAGCTCCCATAAAGCCATGGGGTAGCTGCACAAGGCTTCAGCAGCACAGGCTCTGGTGCAAGACCACACTCCACCACCCAGCACAGAAGATCAGCATGGCTTCAGTCCCACAAACGCTTGCCTGTACACACACACAGCACACAGATTCATACATAAAGAACAACAATGCATTAGTAAACACTAACACTGAAAAGTGCACACATACAGACAATTAACAGGAAATTATGTTTCCTTGAGGCAAAAACTATTTAGGACTCCGGAGAGATCTTCTCAACATAGAAAGGGCAGAAAAGTATGATGATTCTTTGTGGGAATGATTTACTATTTTTTTAGTAGTGAGAATATATATACATCTTTGCATGGTAATGAGTGTTTTGGTACTTCAGAGGAGCAAAGTATTACCAAATTAACAATAAAAGAATGTAACTGAAATGATAATAACCTCCTGTTCACTAGTACATTACATAGAGATGGTCTCTCTAAAACTGCTTATATTAATCCAAATTATTTTTAACTCTCTTTTTGCTTCAAGTGCAAACTGTATAAAAAGGCAAAAGCACCAGATACGGTTTAAATCCAAGCACTCTAATTCAATCCCATGGTAAACAGATGCCATGAGCACATTTCCAACATCTCTTTCAGTAGTTGGTTCTCAGTGTCTCCCGCAGTCCCGCCCCTTGTTCTAACCCTGTTATTATTCCCATATTTCAACCAAGTGCTGTCAATCATTCTTCATGGCCGTGACCAAACCAGATGTTGGAAAAGAGTCTCATTACTGTATTCTGATGACAGTCTGTCAAGTCATTTGTGCCATGTGACCATATGTGTGGGTGACTTTCAAAGATCATCATGCAGACCTTGAGATAACATGCATTATAAATGCACCACATTGGCTTGTGAATCATTGCTTAGTACAACCTCTAATTATAAAGACGTGCATATCAAAACAGACGCTCTTCTACGCGGATAAAAACGGAAAACGGATAAAGACGGGATAAAAAAATATATAGCATATCAGTTCATTAAATATCTTTATGCTTAATATTTCAAATCACAATCATACGTTGTCCACCTTTGGCATTAAAACCTATGGGAGGACTTTCTTGGATGATGTATCTGCACCCTCATCTCCCACAGAACTATAGAATGTATGTAGCACACTGATAAGCACATCCATAATGGTGTGAGTACAGCCCCAATCTGGGCTACAATGCTTTCTGCTGTAATTACAGCAGATTTAAAAGCAAGACTTTTGCTGCATGACATCTAATTCTTCAATGCAGACATCCGTACTTCTCTATGCATATTGATGAGGAAGTCTCGGTGGAACACAGCAACCACTCAAGTAGGGATCCTACAACGCGCTGCACTTTCAGCGCCACAGTGCAACACGAAAAAGGCCATTTCAAATGCCGCAATCTCCACATTTCCATCAGCAATTCTTTTGACTTACTATTGTTCTGCCTTGAGTAACAAATGCTTTGCTTTGTGTAAAAATCACTGTTTACTTTTCTCCCGAGAGCGAAGCATCATTATATGCGTTCCAGTTCTTTTTCCCCCTCTTTTTTGGGGGGATGGTAGCTCTGCTTGGCAGGTGGCAATGTGGAGAAAATAAAAAAAAGAGATGAATAAAAAGATGTGTAAAACAAGTCACAAAGGCAGAGAGCAGCTTTGAGATAGATGATGCTTCTGGCTAATGTTCTCTTCTGAACATACTGATGAGTTATTCCAGCTTAGCTCTTTAAAAAAAAGCTAAATATTCTCAACTTGTAGTTAAATGTTTAGAACACGGCTGTGATCTTTGTAACTCTCCAGTCCTTTGAGATAAACCTGCAACCTCAAAACTGTCAACAGTCAACAGCTCAGAACTGTCCCTGCACTGTAAACATGTATTCATTGAGAGCACAGTTCATTTTGAAGCAATCTGCTGCTATAATCACATTATCTCCCCCACTCAGTGCCGTAACAGGATTCTGGTTATTATCTGCAGGAATAATATTCCCTGTTTAAAGGGGCATCATTAGAAAATATCTGTGGTTACAAAAACAATACACTTCATCAAATGCTGTTGAACCGATCCACCCTAAAAGAGGAGCCGAGGTGTACTTTTAGATCACAAATAAAACATCTAGCCTGAGAGAGAAATTTATTTTTTATCATCAACTGTGGAAACATGAAAAGCACCAATGGTGCCACTTAAATTTAATTGAGCACCAAAAGGGCTTGAAATATCCTCAGACTGGTCTGAAATGTCATAAAAATGTCAATTGTGTTGGTTCCTACACAACTTTATGTTGATTAAACCTTGACTTTTCTGTAGAGGCTCTGAAACAATAGGTAATGTGCTTTCACAATACCATTGACTTGACTTGACAAGTGGGAAAAACTGATGTATAAAATGTGTGGGATGAACAGAAAAATAAATGACAGAGGAGAAACTGTAAACATATAAATGAGGATAATTAAGAAATTAAATAAGTATCTGCATGAGCCAAATTAAGCAAAAGTCTGATGGGAGAGAAGATCAAAACATTAGCTAGTTTTCTGGGAAACTGAGAAAAGAATTATTGAGTTATCTTGGATTAAAAATTGTGTTATACCACCGTAGAATTCATAAAGAGGAGTTTTAAGCTCTTCATGGAGAGAACATTATGTATAGTTTGCACGATCGTCTTAGCCTTGCTACATGACATGCAATTTTTCATTTAAACTAGATGTTGCAAGAGTATTTTGTATCATAACCTGCAGGGTCTGCAATAGCAATATAAACGATTCATATTGTAATTTGTCATGTAAATGGTGACTATGACAAGGTCCTGTGTGTTCACCTAGAGGCACGAATCATTTTAAAACTACAGCGATGCCTGGTTATAAGAGAGAAACAGACTAGACAAATAGCTGTCTGAATGACACAAAAGCCAATCTGTTTTAAACAGTATACCATTTTGCTTAAGCACATTGAGTTATTTTTATTAAGTAGCATTGCGACACGGTCATTTTAGTTAATGCTTATAATGTGATTGTGGACAGATTTTAAATAAATAACTGTCTCGAACCAGACAGATGTTACAAACAATATCTAGAAATTAATAGAGAAATTCTTGTTTTAAGTAATGAAAAGGATATTTCCTATATAATATATACCATGTTTCCTTGTTCTTTGCTCTAGAGCTGACAATTAATTCAAATGAACTGAATTTGCCTGTTGAATCGTGAATTCAACTCTGAACACTGCTTGAACCCCATTTACTTTAAATAGTCAACAAATAATTAGTTATGCATCACAAAGGACATTGTCACATTTTTTCATCTGTTTCGAATTTTGTTTATCCAGACATAGTTCTACAGTTCAACAAACAGGTAACCCTAGCTTGGTAAAAACAACTTATTAAAGGAATATATGAGTGGTAACATTTCGCAATAAGGTTCCATTAACTAATAGCATAATTAATAACTATAATTTAACTATAACTAATAATCAGCAATACATTTGTAAAGTACTTATTAGTTATATAAACGTTGTTAACATTAGTTAATAATAATAATACAGCTGTTCATTTTTATTTCATGTTTGCTGAGTTCAATTAACATTAAATATAACTCTTCGTTAAATTTTAATCATGATGTATTAGTGAATGTTGGAATCAACATTTATGCTTTCGAAGCATTTTTCATTGTTAGTTAATGTTAACTAATGTGGTTAACTAATGTTAACAAATATATCCTTATTGTAAAGTATTACCATATAAATTAAGCTCAGTTGACAGTTTTTGTCACAGATTGTTGATTACCACAAAAAAAAACTAAAAAATAATTATAATTATATTAAAAATAATAATAATAATAATAATATAACATATAACTTTTTGTTGTTGCTGTGCAAATCAATATTATGCCACAAATGCTGCTGACTAAATTAACTTCTTAAGCCAATATTGAACCCTGAATATTCCTTAAAAAAAAAAAAAAAAAATAATAATAATAATAATGTTCCACCGTCATCTACAACTCCATACAACTCTGTGCATGTAACCTTAAATTACAATCAAGCACAAGAACTAAAAGTAAAACCAAGCTCAAAGTGAAGTATTATCAAAGTACTTTTGAAAGGTTGAGATGATGAGATCTGGGATCTCTCAAACTCAAGTTCTCAATGGCATTTGAGTCAAACATGTTCACAGGATAGACTCAAGTGTGCACTTTGGACTCAGGGCATCTGTTCAGTTCTTTCATTTACGACCTGTGCAATTGCAATGAGTTTTGGCTGTCTCTGCTGGAAGCATGCAAATGAAGATACATTCTCTGAGATATTTCCTGCTCTAAATTTGTGTCCGCCGGGTGGATGGAGGGTTGTCTGACTGTTTGAAAAAAATAAATAAATGTGGTGAACGTCATCTTAGGTGAACGTTGATTTCAGGGTTGTATTACCATTTCTACAGTAGGATCCCTCTATTTGTAATTCTGGTTCTTTCAGACTTGACTTCAAGTCATCCCTGAAACCCACTTTCAAAGTCTAAAACAGGAACCGATAAACTTCACATCCTCCTCTCTCCGCTGACTAATGAGCTTTTACTCCTAATTAGCTATGTTATTCTCTAACCCACGACAATCAACATCAGCTTTCATTGTGTGCCTGAGGGTAGAAAGGTTTCTTAGCGAAATAATGTGTCTGGAAGTCACAATTATTTATCCGTGTTTCGTTTGAGAACAAAAGGATGTGTACAAAGAGATTTGCAGTGTGTAATGTATCAAAGAGAATATCCCAACCGATGGGCAATAAAATAAATATGAAATACTAGCTTATATCTGTGCATGGGACCAAAAGTAGGAAAAGGAATGACAGTCATTGTGTTGAGTGTTAAACGCAAATCAAATATTCCCTCTAATATTGCCGTCACTTTGAGAAATGGACCTCTAGGAGCAGACAAGCCATGAAACTAAAATATTTGATTCTAGATGAAATGTCTGATTCTAGATGAAACACTGAGCATCAAACAAAATAATATCAATTTGCAGTGAAAGTTCATGTACATTTTAGAATATTTCTGATACAACTGACAATTTTGTGTGTCTATATTCAAAGAAAAAAAAAAACATACCCATAATACATTACAGCGAATGTTCATTATGATCATCCAAATCCAAAAATGACAATCTTATAAATTTGCATTTCAGAGCACATTAGTCAGAGCATTACTTAATTTAAAGGACAATGAAGTACCCAAAATATTGTGGAAAAAGCCAACAAAAGAACACAATGAATTAAAAGAATAGATGCGGTGTTGTCTGTTCACCAACACTCTGGTAGCCGCATTTAATATCACATGTTCCTGAGAGCATAATGTCTCTATGGACATGGCACACATTTTAATATGAGGGTTTGAAAACACTCAGTTCATGTCTCTAGGGTGCAATAATTGTTCTTTTTTATATATATAAAAAGACTGATCGCAATACAAATCTATATTAATAAAGCCTTTGATCTTTGAGGAAGCATGGACAACAAGGGAGCCATTCGTTTGATGATGAATATAATAATTTGTTTGGATGATCCATGAAAAAAAGGACTATAATTTATGGGTTGGGATAGTATTCTGGATTAAATAGATAATGCTTTTCAGGTCAGGATATGTATGCAAAGAGTAAAGGTTTATAGTAAATCGGTTGACAATTACCATGACAATTAAACAGAGTGCTGTGTCCCATTAAAATGTCTGTTGGTTATGGATAAAACCAAACAAAGAATTGATTAAAGCTTAGAAATAAAAGTCACATTAATTATGCACAGAGCCATTGGTAATTTACAAGATGCTGATTTAATTGCTGCTTTACTCGTTGCCTTTTTGATCGTAAAGTTCTCACTTTTACATTGTTATTTGGCCACATATCAGTGAAATGTTTAATGCAATTGGGGGGCGGGGGGCATCAATTAAATACAGAAAACAACCCATGGTCTTCTTTTCTAAATCCATTAAATTAAGACTTTCAATTATCTGTATGTTGCTTCATAGATAAAGTAGTGTTACCATCTTACGAGTTATGATAAATCAATGTCCTAACCTCAAAACTACAAGATTGTCTGTCCACATTGAGAATGAAAATACATTGTGAGCACAAGAATTATTTGCTTTTGTAGGATTTTGGGCCAATGAAATGTCATTATGGATGACACAGAAATAGTAACAGATTGACAAAATGTCCTGTCGCTGGTTAGAACAAAAACAGATTTTACAGAAGTAGTATGCTATTGTGTCACTTTTGGTTAGGATACAATGTGACATTGAGGTTTTAAAGAAAAATTAAACAAATTCTAAGCGTCAAGGTATCAAAAAATGACACCCGAAACCTTTTAGAAGCATCACTTTCTTGCATGTCTCTTACTGATTGTCATTTCATACATGCATCAAGGTTTTTGTTTGCCTAGTTGAAAGGTGTCATGTCACATCTTTACCTTCTTTTCAACTGCATACTCCCAAGGGTCTCTGTTTTCAAGCTCTAATCAAGAAGTCATTGTTCCTGTGCCTGTCTTTTCACACGTTTGCCTTGCAGAAGTCTCAGCATCAGGATGGATTCGGTGATCCAGCTCATTATCATGAAATAATGGGCTACGGCTCACCATCATAAAGCTTCTCTCCAACTCGGGCCTGTCTGCTTGCTGCATGTTCAACCAATCAGTCGTCTCTGTGCAATTTCTGATGTGCTGGAATTGCTGCAGAAGGGCCTTCACGCATGAGTCATTCATTAATTTGAGTACTTGTTAGGGAGCCACTTTACCTGCAGATAGCCATTTGAAAAAAAAAAAAAAGGTCCCATTGAGGCAAATGCACAAGACTAGGAAAGGTATTTCACTGACTCTCTTGGGCTCTCATCCATGGCTATATCCCACATCAGCATAGGATGAATGAGCCATTGAGCTCCAACACTACTGGATGCTGATCCAGTAGTGCATGTACAGTATTTGTGTAATTGTCTTTGTGTGCCTGCACTAAAAGGTCTTTTTGTCTTTTATGTGGCTGCCAAAAGCTCTAAATGGTGATTTTGGAAAATGGCAAAAACTGTGCCAGCAGATAGCAATTATGAGAGACAGCTGGGATACAAAGGCACACACACACTTAGTTAGACCCTTCACATAAGGAAATGTGAATGTAGCATTCAGATTGTCAGTGTTGAGGTGCCAGTTACTCTTTTGCAAAGACATCTACTGTGCAGGGCTAACAGCATCACACAGAGAAAATACACTCTGCAGTAACTAACACATGTGCTTCTGTCAGCCACAATACGAAATGTAGTTTCCAAATGTCACATATCTGGTCAATAACAGGTTTACTGTCTGACCAAATAAACAAAAAAGACTGAAAATAATGCAATTCCCTTTAGTTCCACTAGTGACACTGCAATTAGACAGTTAAAGTTAAGTTAAAAATAATACACATGCATAATCTTATATTTATCTGCTTAGTAAATGTATGCATAAATATCACAAAGTCCACTCAAAAATGACCCCCCCCCCCCCCCCCCATCATTTACTTACACTACTGTCATTCCAAACCTGTTTGACTTCTTTTGCGGATCATAAATGTATGAGTGATTTTTTTTGCCCTGACAATGGCAGTGCATGGTCACCAGAACTGTGGTTTAGTTATAAACTTTTTTCTTTAGTGTTCTGCGGAAGAAAGTCATTAGAACAAATGAGAATACTATCTATAGAGCAGAGCACTAAACATTTACTATGCATGCTGTATCAGAAAGATGATTCACAGCATGATTGTTGGTGGTAATGAAGAGTCATGTAACACTATTCTGCTAAAATCACTGGCTTTTTCTGTGTTTTCTTCACTGGCCAGCGATACATACAATATTTCTTCATCAGAGCCCTCACTACCTCACTGGTGTAATATAAGGAGCTGAATTGTTTATTTTTCCTCACATTATGTTACTGGATTTTTCTATAATAAAATGTAATTTGGTTTTAAAGCAATTCCAAGTAAGTTATAAGCTATTTTATGAACAGATGGTACAGTTTATATTGTGACACCAATTATAGCTTAATGTATTAGCAGCTAAATCAATGGGCAGCAAACTTTTATGCCTGATTTTATAGCTTTTCTGCAAGCATACAGCTGTGTACCATATAGAAAGCTTGCTTTAACAGAGTGATATTAGAATCCCACAATTTTTACTGTTTGGGGGAAAATGGAGGGGGGGGGGGTAAAAGTCGGGATGCAAATCATTAATGTGAACAAAATTAATTGTGAAATTAGTACAACCCTCATGACCTGTAACCTCAAATACAGGTCAAATGCAAACATCATCATCAACATCAACATCATCATATTTTTGTCTTCTTTCCCAGTAAAATATAAACACCTTTAATGTAAGATATATTTAGGCCTACTTGAAAAGCAAAGCTCCTTATAATATTAAGACTTGTTTTCAGAGAATGTATCTTGGATTAGATGTTATTCTTGCTTTGTGCATAAATGGGACAAAAATAGAACGATTTATGACTAAAAAATGAAGATCTAAATTTTTGATATATTCTCTAAAAAACAGTATGCTTCTGAAATATATTTATTTTGAAGGATGCTTTTAAAAAACACATTAAGAAAAGTATTTCAGCAGCTTCACAGAAATAACAACGAGAGGGAGGGATGGAGAGAGAGAGAGAGAGAGAGAGAGAGAGAGAGAGAGAGAGAGAGAGAGAGAGAGAGAGATGTGCCTCTGTATCAAACACTACATGGCATAAACAGATTAATAGTCTTGAGGGATACTAGTAGTAATTCGTGTAAGGAGCTGTGTAGTCTTGATGGGCTTCTGCATGCATGCATATCATTCATGAGAACGACGTGGCGATCAGGTTGCGTTTGTTCAAAGTTGTCCCGGTGCAGCAAGAGGCAACGGTTATATTTGCAAAGCACAGTCAACTGACAACAACTTAAACCATGTCAAAAAGAACAAAATACAACTAACCTCAACGTAGCTCAATGTTGTAACTTCATCCGATAAGGTCCCATTCTTCACTGATGCAGTTTTTTTTTCTTCTTCTTCCTTACAGGAGTATTTAACGGGCATCAGCTTAAAACCCACCGAAGTAATGAAAACTGTTTGGCGTAAAGACAAAATGGACGAAAGGTCCCACAGGAAGCACCTAAATATGTAAATTTGGTGCTACTTCACGATAGTCCAACTTCGGAAACACTGCGCTCCCATTATAAAGCGAAGGTAATGTTATCCGTGTAGTGCTCTGGATTTTTCCTTGAAGAAGAAATAACCGCCTTAAGTCAATCAATGTTGAATAGATAAATCCTCTAGCAGTACAGACAGTTGGAAACAGACCGTGCTATCAGTTGGTTCAGTTTAACATCCGCCAACGGAGTGCGACATTGAGGTTATTCAATCTCTTTTGGAAGTGCCTGTGGATATTCCTCTATAAAGTCTGCGCCATCACATAGCTCCGCTTGACCCTCCTACTCTGCATCGTTGTCCGTGTGTATGTGTATGAGAGAGACTTTCAATGGATAGACGCTGGCAGACGCAGGCGCGCGCCCTCTCTCACCAAAGTCACATGTTTAAAACACAAGTAGCCCTCTGTAATGGCATTTCGGAGGGTATGCATAAAACCCGAAACGAGGGTGGAATGATAAACAGGCTATGTTACCAAATCTAGATCCCTGAAAGTGCTTACCGAAAATTCTTTCCTCTTTTTTTTCTGAATAAGTTTAGAATAATGCTTATGTCAACTGGTCAATGTAGCTATTTGTGCAAGCAGTGTCGGTGTGTTACTACCACTTCACTTCACTTCACTTCAATTAATTTGAATTTTGTATTTATTTATTTATTTATTTATTTATTTATTTAAATTAATAGTATATAATTATTATTATAATAATTGTTTCAAACAGAATAAATTCTAATGCACAGTAAAATGTTCTTGTAAGATTAGCAGCTAAAAAGTGCCACATGTGTTTGCATTTGTCATAAAAATACAGTGGCAATGTTACAATAATTATGAGATGACATTTTGGTGACTATATTAAATAATATATGTGATGCTATATGCTGTATGCAATACATTTTATATATAGTTTGTAAGGCATGGCATACCTTCTAAAAAAGTACATTCTACAAATATTTTACATTATAATGAAATATATTTTATTTTAAAATATAACATGATTATTTACTATTTATGGTAAGATAACAGTCAGACAATTAACAGGATTTTGCTATAGCATTTATATTGCATTATTTTTATAGTGTGGCATTTAAATTTATCACTTGATTCATTTGAGTTTATTCCGAAATGTGAGCAGTGCTGTGTGGGAGCTGAGGTCTCTATCCCTGGCCTAAGCCTCTGTACATCTGTGCAGTAGGAGTGATTCAGACAGCAATGGCAGCTAATAAAAATAATATCTCTGACTTCAGAACGTTGCATCAATATCCATATTTTACTATAAGTATAAATCATAAAAAGATAAGAGACATTTAAGCAGCAGGAGTTCACTACAGTTATGCTTTGATGTGTAGCCGATAGGATTTCAGACCAGGAATAACTTCTTTTTTATTGGCATTAATGTGTTAAACCAATTCTGACTTCAGTCAAAATGGTTCTCTGACCATGGAAAAGTTCAGCACAAATCTATTACAGAGGTTGGCAAAGTGAGATTGTTTATCTTCTGGCAATCTGCTGGAACACGCATCAGTGTGTGTTATCGGGAAACTGATTGTGATGGATTAGATACATGGGCAACGTCCATCGTGGACATTCTCTGAACGCAATGCTACACTGGAACTGTCCATGGTCCTGAACTGCTACAGAGCCATTGAACTGTACACTGTAGCCTTTGACATACTCAGTCCTTATTGTGTATATAGTTGAATTAGCCTAGATGTACAGATAATTACCCTAGATAATAATAATAAAAAAAAATAATAATACATTGCTACTGTCCCAATCATTGTTTACGCACATAAAGTCATGTGTGGACCTTAAGAATTAGAGTCATAGCTCTTTGGAAGGCATGTAACAGATGTGATGTATATGTCTGCCAAACACATCATTCGAAGGCCAAACTCTTTAGTAGTGTTCTTTCATTTTTAAGCATAATCAAATGGAAATAGCTTCTCAAGAATGATTGAACTATTGTAACAACTTTGATATCCTAATGTGCAAATAATAATAATAATAATAATAATAATAATAATAATAATAATAATAATAGTTAGTTCACAACTGGCTGAAATATGTCTTCTTGGCTGAGTCTCAGTAAAACTAGTGCACAGACACTTATGTTTGCTTGCATATTAAAACCAAATTTGTTTAGGTTATGTTGTTATATTAAAAGGCAACATATTGTGTGTTTTCTCTGAAGAAAGAAATGTACACAGGTTTGAAATAACATGAGGTTAAGTAAATTATCACACACAAAAAAAAATCCATAATAGCTCTTCCTCCAGTGAAAGATTTCACCACCTTCCTCGTCCTCACATCAACCACCACCAGGTTGTTTGCTTAGAACTGTTTCTAACTGTTTCGTCTTGCTTTATCCGTGCACATTTTTTTATTATTCAGATGCAAGACAAGACTTTTTCAGTGGAGAAAGCAAAAGTATGGATAGAGGACTTGTATTTTTGCCAGAAGCAATGGTTTGAAGTTTAAAAATGCATTATTGATGGACTACTTTATTACAAACACAGTTTTTTTTCTTCACAAGACGTTAATTACTTATGGATTACTGTGTTGTTTTTGTCAGCTGTTTGAACTCTCATTCACTCCATTAGTGAAGCGCGCGGGGGGGGGGGGGGTATTTTCGTATTTTTTGGTGGACTATTCCTACAATAGCATGAAATGTTAGTGTTGCAATGTAAATTGGTTTGTCAGTTAATCTGAAAAAGGTCATTTTATGGTGACATCAAAAATAAAATTTAATATGACTGATTGAGCTCATGAGAAGGTGGTAGTAACTTATTTAGGTAAGCAGCATGTTCCAGACACTAAACACTACAGACAGCCGTGGCATCGCATCTTAAAAGCAAATTATTTGAGGCTCTCATTGAACCCATTGGATTTCTTCGGTTAATCAAATCATCGGTTTTCTTGCTTCCAGCACCATTTTTACGTGGTCTGATGATCCTATCAGTTCTTAAGCTTTTTAGTCCCTGTTGAGCACAGTTGGAGATTGAGATTATCTCTGACTGAGTTGGAAAACTTTCCCTGGCAATGGATTCTAATGCTCTTAGATTCTGATGTAATTTGACCTTGGCCTTCCTCAATATCCTGTAGTGAATATAAAGGACAGTTGATTCAGATAACTCCATTTCGTGAGCTAGCAAAATGAATTTAGCTCTGTTGGACTAAGCGCTGTTTCACCCCAGGTCTGTTCATCCGGGTTCATCATCTTCTAGAATACCACCATCCAGAGCTGTTATCTACATTTAAACAGGCAGAATTATTCCGGACATTCTGAGCTGATGAGAAACACACAATGACTACCACTGATTAACACCTGCTATTTCTTTTATGATACTAATCTACTACACTGGATAGAGTATTGAAATGAAAAGCACATTCTGGTCATTATGATATCATACTGTGAATTACAGCACAATGTTATCTGTTCATATTACTTAGAAGGTTTTAGTATTTATTATTTATTTTTAGAATTATTAGTCTCCCTACATTTATGTACTCAAACTGTTTTTATTATTACCTCAAAGGAGATGTTACTATTGATTTTGGCATTGAGTTGCCCTTGCTGAGAAAAATCTGCAGACACTTTAGTTGTAAAGTTTTTTTTTTTTCTTCTTCTTCTTCTTCTTTAACATCATAAAAGCTCATCTCCTTGTACACTGACTTAATGCTTTCAGACCCCTGCTAATGACTGTAAGATGCCCCCTTGATGTGTGTTAGGTATGCTAAAAATGTGAGAACATGAAACACAAGCAAAATCAGTGTACCAACTAATTTTAATGCATCTGGAAAAAAAGGTATGCTGTCATTTTCTGTAACTCATGATGATGTCCAAAAAAATAATATTATATAAACGGAGCAATTCCAATAGGGTCCTCACACTGCAGTGCTCGGGCCCTAATAATAATGATTTATTTTTTCATAAAGCAAAAATATAAAATCTACTTATTGATTTTTATGTTCAATTTTGAAACCTGGCCGGCTACAGCAATTCTAAGCTGGAGGTGAAAAGCCTTTGATTTAGAGAGAGAGAATATGTATATGTTAACAATAATAATAAAAAAAAAAAAAAAAAAAAAAAATATGACAAAAAAAATAACAGTTCACTGCCTTTTCTCAAGGATGCACATGATCAATAATCTGAGTGGTAACCTAACAATTGAACAAACCAATGTTATTCTTATCCAGTCAAAACACACCTCCTACTAAAGTGTCTGATGCAGTAGTTTTACCCAGACAAGGACCGACACAACATTATTTGCTAAATTAAAACTCAGTCCACATATTGCACATGGAAATCCAGTGCTGTGTGCTTCAGAGGTTGTTTGGATAAATCTTTGAAGACTGTGATGACGAGTATAATTCAGGGTCATAAAAATGACTGCTTTGTGACAACGTTGAAAAGAGAGCTGGCAAAAAAAGTCCATAGCTCAGCATATTATATGGTGCCATTAAAATTCAATTTACAGCCAGTTTCAGGCATTGCTTGTTCTTTCAAGCAATATGAAGGCTGCTCACCTTCCAAGTTCAAAATGTGGCAGAAATTGCAAATTGACATGGCATTTCAGTGCTGTGGGGCTATTTATTAACCTCATCACTGCGTGAACTTTCTTAACAATGATCTTCCAGCATAGAGATCTGGTCAGCGTTGTCAGCTGTTGAAATTGAAGTGAAATTTTTGAAAATAGCTAGGCTGCATCTTTAAATTCAAAAGTATGCATGCCTCTAAGAAAGGGGGAGATCTGCCATTGACATGCCAGGACTTCTGAAGTACATCTTTGCAGTATAATAGATTGGGAAATGCTGCTTGCTGAAAAGATGAAATACGTTTACTATTCATTATTACCTGAACATTCAAAATGTTCTTGAAAGGTTTGGGATTTCAGTGCTTTTTACACTTAAAAGAATATTCCATCCAAGTTGATGAGTTTGATGTAGATGGGTAGATGACGTCACAAAGTGACATTTTAAAATTAAAACGGCTTTTGTTTTAACACTTGATTTGTTTCTTATAAACAAACATATTTTCACATTACAATATTAATTGATGGACTGGAGTTATTTTGATTACTTATTGTGTTGCTTCTATCAGCTTTTTGGACTCTCATTCTGACGGCACCCATTCACTGCAGATGATCCACTGATGGGCAAGTGATATAATGCTATGTGTTCCGATTAAGAAACAACTCATTTGCAGCTTAGATCTTGGGTGAGTACATTTTCAGAAAATTACAGAAAACTATTGCTTTAAAATTATGAACCCCTGGATGGGTCATTCTAAAACCTGTGTTAAAAGAATCCTATGCTATATATTGGTTCAGTCTTTAACTGGGGTTAATGTGCTGTCATCGGTTGGGCTAGTATTTCTGATGCAGTTTATCCTGAATAGACTTTTCTTTTCAAACTTTAAACATAAGTCAGCTGCACCTCAATTTCATGATAGTTTGTACATTTTACATTTTGGTGAACTGGTAACTAATTCTTATGAATTCCTATCTTTCCACCTGAAGCACTGAAACAAAATATTTTGTGTGAATATTACATGAATATTTTATGAGGCAAGCACAATTCAGTGTATTATTGGTTGTTTGCTTCTAAATAACTGGCCTTTACATTTCCATATCAATTATTTAATATTGTAATTTTTAGCATATCTTGGTTTGGGAACTGTAATATAGAAACATAGGTTCCATTTTTGTTTTCATAATCAACATAAGCACTCTAAATGAGTTTTCTAAATATGTTGGTGTTTAAAAAATACCACATCAGGATACAAATGCATTCCATCCAACTCGCTAGAAATTTGTTGGCATTAGGAGGCAGACACCTGTTCTTCTACTAGAAAATGTGAGAAATGATCATTGTTTCCACTTTCCCATCTCTGTTATTGTCTTTTCCTGTTACTGCAGAGACACGAAGGGACATTGAGCAAACCGTGATTGACAGCACTTTTAAATTACTGTGAAATTCCAGGAGAGCCTAAGCCACTTGGGAGGAGTGACTGCATTCTCCTCATATCAGGCATGGCTATCTCCATGTTCCTCAGGCCTAAATTAACAGTTCTAAAACAGATCCATGAGCCTGGTGCTAAACAAAATGAACGTGGATAATGCCAAGTTAATTAACACAGACCCAGATGCTCGGCCTTGTGAATACTTGGTCTGCCAAAGAGGGAATATTATGCGCTAGAGATGTTTATTTTGACATCAGTGCCTCTGTGTCAATGGGACAGGCTGTGTTAGCCTCTCTGGCTGCTTTGCTAATTTAGTTTTACTCAGTGTTTTTTTTTTTTTTTTGATTTGTGTGATTAATTCCAGCATCCTGGCATGTGAAGACACTGATTGAGGCTTGACGCTTTAAATGGAAGAGCTTATGTCAGGAGTGAAATTAAAGCCACAACTTTGGCTGTTGTTATAAAATACTATAGTGGGAATGGAATTGGAGTCATCTTTTTAAACGTTTAACTGTGATAACTGTGAAGATCTAGTGGGGAAAGCATTTTATATTCATTGATTTTTATCATAGCATTTGCAATTCTTAGTCAGATGCAACCTGTCAGACTCTGCAACAACAGGGACAATGCAACTGAGATCATTAGTCTCAAGCCTATAATTTGATCACACAGCGTGATACACCTTTAAAGATTCCTTCACTAATGAATGATTCATATGCATAGTCGTTAGTCTTTCTCTAAAAACCAAGCACTCTTACAGTATTTTAATAACCCTTGCAGCTTAATATATACATCAGAATTGAATACTTTAGAAATGTTTCATTCAGACAATTGAAATTTACAAAGAACATTTAAGCTTCTTTGGCTCTGTAAGCTTTATAAGTGGCCCTGATGGTGCAAAGTTTTAACAGCCTGATCTCACAATCAAAACGTACATATATAGACGTAAATTAAAACTGTCCAATACGTATGTGCCTTTACGTATTTACAGTGTCATTTACGTATTATCTGGACGTAATTACAGGTTCTATACGTATCGAAATTTACGTAAAAAACAACCTCAAATATGTACAAATAGAACGTGTTCTCTGACCAGTCAGTTATCCATAAAAATTTGCTCATGAAGCTGCTTTTCAATGCGTATCGGATTATTATTTTTTTTTTTTTATATATTTATGTATATTTTCCTTTTTATATATATATATATATATATATATATTTTTTTTTTTTGATAAATGTAAGATCCCTATACCTCACCCGAACCTAAACCTACTCATTTTATACAGAATCTTAAAAGAATAAAACATAATAAAACAAAATTTTAGTAAAAATATAACATTAAAACGTTATTTTGAGCCACTAACGTTAATCTTACACCTACCCCTAAACCTACCCATAACCATTTCTTAAAACTACATAATGTTACTGTTATTAATAAACAAATAACAGACAACAAACATAATGTTATTCATTTATTTTTTGCGAAAAAATATCAAAAGTGGTACCAAAAGTAGTTCAAATGATAATGAGTTCCAGTCGCAGTCCTCTCTGTAGGTAATAGTTTTTATAGGGTACAGAACAGAATTTAATTTATTAATCCATGAAATTATGAATCTGTCTTCTCTCCGTGAAATAGCACTGCTGGCGCAGTACTGATTTCCAGGCGGCAAGGAAGTCAGTCGACCGGAAGTTGAAGTCGGCTGCGGGCTGCCATCTTGTAGCAGAACTTCACTTGCGTTAGCATTCCCATTGACTCCCATTCATTTTGGTGTCACTTTGACAGCGAATAAATTTACATCTGAGGCGTTTAAAGACTCCGTTTATCCATTACTTATTTCTAAAGATACACGACAATGTATAAAGGGCTCCATTACCTTCTATGTTGCATTATGGCCCTGTAGAAACAGTTTTTGTAAAAAATAGGCTAACGATTGCGTCATAACCACTCAACTCTCTGTTGCATTACCGTACAGACAGGAGGAGAAGCTCGCAGGCAATTAACTTAATATGGCGTACTGGCGTTACATTTTAAAATACTATACAAAATAATTAATCAGAATACTTACTCCTGCTCACTCACGCCAAAGAACTCCCCGCTCAAGCTCGCCGTCTCTGCAAGATTAACGATGGCAGTTTGCACGCACAGCTACTAGAACATTTACATCTGTCAGACAGGTTGGTGACGTCTTCAAGCTTCGTTTGAGTCTGCGCGTCAGAAACGGAAGTGCTAAAAAACGCTAAAAATGGGCTTCACTTGTCTCAGTTGAGTTCCAATGGGGTCGCTGTGTCCATTTCTTTTACTGTCTATGCTGATTTCAAATGTCTATCAACTGAAACACGACATGTCGCAATCTGTGACGAATTATGTGAGAACCAATGAGAGTTCGATATCAGTGCCGTAAACCATGTTGTAACGTTCCTGTTGCGCACTGGCGCTATTTTAAAATTCGAAATCGAATCATAAGAAGCGCGGGTTTTGACTGTGACGGGCGCTGTTGCTGAGAATGAAGATGAAGATCGATTGATATGGATATGTTCCTTGCAAACATCTGGATTCTAAAGATATGGAGTACAGCAAACAAATAAAATGGATGTGATTTGTAATTTTATGCTGTGTCTTTTGTGTATCTATGGTTTGCAGCATCCATAGAAATCTTATTTCCTATTAAGTAGATGAGTAAACTGCTTTCAATAAATTGAATAAAAACATTTATTGACATGACAATTAATTACAACAGATTTAAATCATTGAAGCCACGATTTTAATATTAATACATGGGAATTCATATAAATTCACACTTTACGTTAGATTATTTAAGTTTTTTTAGCTGCTAACACGTAAGTATTTGTACGTTTTACTGCTATAAATATGTCTAAGTTGTAAGTTTTAATGTGCATGAAAACGTAAGTAAATGTACGTGTGGTATACACACGTATTCTCATGAGATCACATTGGTTTTAAAGAGTCGGATCCTTAGTTTAATTGGCTGAGAGTACTGATATTAACACCAACAGCACAGACCTTTTCACTGTCATTCTGTGAATGAATGGTGGCCTGTGTTTTACTTTTCACTGACTCAATCTGCATTTTACATTGTTAGGCCAGTGGGTAGCAACAAGTGATTATCTGTGAATTATTAACTCATTCATTCAACTGGCTCATTCAAAAACACTGATTCATTCAGGTATGAACCAAGTTACTTTGTTACTAAGAGTCACTGCTCATTCACTCAACCACGATTAGTTAAAAAAACACCACTACTGCATTTTTCTTATCACAGTGCATTAAAAAAATATGACACTGAGTGCTGAACTCCTTTCTTAATTGTGATGAAAATAGTTTGTGTGCTCAATTGAGTTGATAGCGACTCAGAACAGTACTTACAAACATCCTTACAAACTTCTTGTTATTTATCTTAAGAATTTAAGTCTAAACTATTGCTTAATCACATCTTTTTTTTGGCAGTATCTAACTCTATTTTCGAACCTATTTTATGGTATAGCTGCAATATTCAATTCAATTCTTGCCCATTCAATTCCAGTGTAAGAACAAAATACATGAGTTCTTGAAGAAAAGAAAACAACTCCTACCAAGACTCTCTTTGAACCTCATCAAATGATCAGGTTCATTGAAAGGAGAGATAGCAGTGTGTGTTTTTTGGTCAGTACCTTTATCAGTGCTAGTTCTAAGAAAAGATAATTAGAGGGCAGTTGAGTGACAAAAGCAGCATGGATATAATGATACAGGGATATTTTAGGAATCTTCCAGTCTGACTGACCACTAAACCCAATCATTTAATTGACTTGACTTTGCATGCCATATCTGCTAAATTGCACTGAAGAACAAGATAGTGAAGGTCATCAATCATTGAAAAACTCACAAACAACATTTAAACTATTTTTTAAAAAATCTGGTTTGATTTTCTCCCTTATTTTATTTGTATTTTTTTCTTTTATGTGCTTTTCCTGATGTGAGATAGATGCAAGCTGTATGGTAATAGTCTATGTTGAACATTCTTGTTATCATCTATGGAATTCATCAGAGATGTGCTGATGTATTTTCAAGATGAATTTGTTCTTCATTCCGTTGCACACATCAGAGGCCTGTGCAATATGTTTTGCCGACTTTGTAGTACATAAAAAAAGTTCCTCCAGTATGTCTGGTTATATGTTGGTACCTGTGGCTATGCAATAAAACTGAAAAATGTCCACATTTCCTCTTACTGTGGACTGCACAATATTGATTTCTCTGAGGCATAATCAATCACACTTGTAAGTTTGAAATCACATATTTTTTTTGAGAGTCATCCTTCAGACATCACAGAGCATATTCAGTATGGGCAGAAATATCTGCATGTTACGTGCATGTGTTTACAAGAGGCCAATATTTATTTTATAACCAAACAATTTGGTCGGATTAGCTTTAAAAGAGAACTGTTATCCCTCAGGCTAAAACAAGTGCTTATTTTACTCAAACAAACAAACAAACAAAAACTTCAATGCACGCACCATTAAATAATTATAAAGGGCACTTTGACGAATACCTAAACATCAACATGAGTCCTGAGGTACTCAACTGAACTGTACCCAAATAGATTAAGGACTAGATTCTAGAGTGGCAGTCATAGCAGGATAAAGTATAGCTATTATCTTTACAGAACACACAATTGCATCAAGTTGAGACTATATTCTTCCCGAGATTCGAAGGATGGAATGTTTATTATGAAAAATAGAGGGTTGTTAGATTACTAGGATGCAAGCCAGATTTGGAATGACATTTTGTAAACATGATACTACATGATTTATGAATACAATGTTTTTAGAAAGATGGTGATATCATACTGACCTTGTACCACTTTTAAAACACTTTTATACACAGATTTTGAGGCTGTCAGTACAGTACTCATATATATATATATATATATATATATATATATTTTTTTTTTTTTCTGGTTTTGAAATTAGATTCATACAAAATACTTCTGATTCCCTTCATTTAGATATTAAAAAGGACTGGGGTGTTGTTTCGCAGGCAGAAGCTTAGGGTTTCATCTCCTGTTGCTCCCACTTAAAGTAAACAAACATCTATTAAACTGGAGCACCTGTCTTTTTCATTAATGTCACCGCAATACTCTGGCATCAATGAAAATTCATGTTTGGTTCAAGACCACCGCTGAATATATATTATGAATGATATGAGTGTACAGTACAGAGTAAGTGCCCTATTGGTCCTGAATGGTTTTACATATAATGAAGCCTTTAAGTGTCATGACTTATGTGCTTTCTTAAATTATACAAAAGGTGTAACATATCACATTTAAAAACGGTCATCCATTTAACTGCCTCAGCTTATATAAATCGTACTTTTTAGCATTCGACAGGCTTTTAAAAACTTGTACAGTGCCAGTATGGCGTGTTAAGGAAAATGCTTAACCTTTTTACACTCTTTCTGAAATGTCAATTGGTTCCTTTTGTGGTACGCTCAGTTCTTTCTGGGGGCAACAGGGTTTAATGGAATTCATTTCTTTAACATAAACAAATTGTTTAGTGACGTGGGTATTTGCCATTTCACTGGGTACAATAAAGTCAGATAGACACGGGCATCTACGAAGCAAGCAGGCATTTAAATCAAAGAGTCCCTACAGCTCCCTCATTTATCTCCAGCAGAAGTAAAACATTCAAGCAGAAGTAAAACAAACAAAGATTTGAATTTAAAATACACTCTGAAAAGAAATTTTCTAACCTTGACAGTGGAGCTAAACTCAGGTGAATACTTATTTTGAATTTCAGTGAAATGTGATGGGAACATACTGACCTTGGTTCCATGCAGATTAAAGACAAAATGCTAAAACAGGAAAAAAAATCCTAAAACTGCATAAGTGAACTGCTGGGGGGATAAAAACTAAAATGCTGTCTGAGAAGGTTGGCTCTTTGATTTTCTTCTACAAGGCATGCCAATTCTGAGCTGTCATCTGTTATCAGGTGATAGCCGGCTTTAAAGTTGTTTGGTTGGCATTGGCTGGAATGGAGAGGTACCTCTGACACAGATTCTGTGAAAAGAAACATACTTGCCAAGATTGCGTAATCATCTTCATCATCAGGATTGAGGCATGAGATTCTCTTCTTCCAGAATTTGTCAAGATATTCAACCACTTCTATAGTGGTGGGTGACAGATCGTTTTACTAGCACATATTAATTTGACTTTAAACCTGAGATGACTATCATCATGGTATACTGTGCAAAGCTGAATTTTAAACAATATTAATGACAAAAATAAATGAAGCTGAAGAATCAAGCATCGCTTGTGGTAAACCGAAATGGAGATTGCATTAGAGCCCATCAAATTATTACACAAATGATTACAGTCTGCACAACTAATATCTTAGATAATCAAGCAACATGGAAATTGTGACAGAGGAGTCTGTCCCTAGAGGATATGCAGCACATGTTTTTCATACTCACCACATTCTCCATTCATTTCACACAAAATGTTGTGAGTGCATGGACATTACAAACACTGCTGTTCCCTTCCTGCAATAACCTCATCCCCGAACAGAACACACACACACACTTTATACACTTTCAGTAGTTTGTTTTATTTTTGTTCTGTGGTTGTTTGTGAGCAATGGTGGTAGATGGTCTTGTGGTACAGTATGCGTCAGCCAAACTAAGAAATAGACCTTCTTCACATTTTTGGGTTTCTCAGCAGCAGAAGTTGTCATAGTTGTGTAATCTACTATAGAAGTGAAGGAGAGACTACCTATATATATTTAATTCCCATTTGCTCAAAAAAAAAAAAAAAAAAAAAAACTCCATGAGTGTTTTCATGAATTTAAAAAAAAAAGGAAAAAAAATAGAGAGAGACTGATAATGGCACTCAGTAGAGAGAACGGTGTCAAATTTAGCATCACTTCGACACTGTATCAGAAACACCTTTGCATTAGCGTTAACAATTTATTCATTAATTTATTGTTGTAATTTGATGTAAAGGTAATATAATACAAGGTATAGTGTTATAAATGTACATACATAAAATAAAATAAAAAACGTGTTGAAATGCTTCATCATAGGCTTGTGAAAAGGGTCCATCATGTGGCCAGCATTTATGATGTCATTGACCTGTAAAAGTATTGTTCGTCTTCAGAACACAATTTAAGATACTTTGGATGAAAACTGGAAGGGTTGAGACTGTCCCATAGACTGCCAGGTAAGTTACACTGTCAAGGTCCAGAAAAGTATGAAAAGCATTATCAGAATAGTCCACCTCTACATCACTCTGAATCTGCCTATTGTCTTCTGTGTCAGCCATGGCTCAAGTATGTGCTGTTTTCTTTCAAATCGAAGTATAAATACACATAGAAACAGCACATCATTGTGGTGCGGCTGACACAGAAGATCATAGGCAGTTTGAGTGCTGTGGAGAGATACAGAGGAGACTGATGACAAAAGAATTGTTGAATAATTGTTGAATGCATTCCGATGCCCATGCTTTTGACTATTATTGAATGTCTTCGTTTTAGTCTCTTTAGTAGCAATTGTTTTGTAACTCTTTCTAGCCTCATTAGCATTGACAACCATTTTCCTGAACTTTTCAGAAATATATTTTGATCATGGAAGGATTCATTCATGAGCCATGGAATTCACATACTACATCCCCAACAAAGACAGTCACTGTCAGATCAGTGTGTTAAATGCATTAATAAAGTTTTATTATTATTATTATTATTATTAATGAACTTCTTTTTTCAGATTTTTTTTTTATCTAGTAAGATTTTCTTCTTTTCATTGTGATCAGATGAAAAACAGAGCGTATTCTCATTAATAAATCACTACATTTCATTCTAAATATTTAGTTTAAATATTATATGTATATTTTTTTTGTGTGTGTGTTAGAAATGTTAAATGTTGTAAAGAAATGCTAATTAAAACATTACTGAGAGAAAAAAATTAAAACTTCTGCACAACCAAATGATCAGAATGCATCTGAAATTCTCATGCATTTAATTTTTGCAGAGATATGAAAAGACCTATTCTGACAAGGCGTGATGATGAAGACTGAGCTCGGTGTGCACACTGGGGATGTCTGGATCATAGGATCATCATTATCAGTGTCCACAATAAGTCTAAGTCAGGCTATGATGGTAGAACCCCCCCGGCCTTTGCTGCTTTTAAAGGGGGAAAAAAATCAACAAATGTCAATCAAAGCTTTCTGGCTATGCTAATAAAGAATAGGGAATAGGGCAGGAAGGCTCCCCACCTGGCTCTCCCCCATACCCTTAACTTTCATCCTCCACTGAGACCCAAGTCTTTGCCCAAGGCTTCTGTATCACTGGGGAAGCAAACTCTTCCAGGATAAAAATCATAACCATATTTTGGATCGTTGGCTTGTGTTAATTAGCTGCCACTGACTGCATCAATCAGCAGGGGTTTGAACTGGAATATCTGAAATATAACTTAATGGGAGTCTGTATGCCACTTATGCTTAATTCTGTGAGAAATGTATGGAATGTGGAGGTCAGAATTTGCTCACACAGTAAATGGAAGATAGTGAATGCTATCAAAAATAAAGATGGCTTTTCATGCTTTATCTTTTAAATTATCTAATTTTCTACATTATGCCCATTGTGTGTCTGCCTTCAGTATTGTAACTTCTGTCATTGTTCTTCAAATATCATAACTATCTTGGAGCAGAATAAATTTTCTCCAATCTGCAGAAAAATTAAAGCATATGATTAGTGATATCAAGTCATTAAGGCAAAATCACTGGCGTATAAAATGATGAGTGGTGAACCAAGGACCATCTTTTGTTCTACTGCCACACATCTGTTACATGCTTAAATTTTAATTCGAAATCAATATCAACTAATTAATTATACTTTAAAAAGTTGAAGCAAATACCCACTGTCTCCTCTCATCTCATCATTTAATAAATTTCAGAGGCCAATGTTCTCGTTTGTGGTATTATTGTAAAGTTTTGAAAGACTTATTGAAATATGCTAATTCCTCAGAAGAAGTTTTTATTTGATCAAGCTCCAATTTGTCATGACTGTGGACTTTTAGTTTGTTGTCTTTCCTCTTGTATTCCTGTTCTGGCCTAGTTTTCTCTCATGTCTCATGTCTCATGTTAGTGTTTGTCGAATATCATCTTCAGTATGTTTTCTCATGTGCTAAGCCTTCCTCTTGTGGATTAACCTTCTGTGTGTAATATTAAAGATAATTTTAACTTCATCATCTTCATGAGTGTTTTGAGTGCTCCTGAGTTTGACAGAAGATCCGACCCAACAGGAATTTAAGTGGCGTGTTTCTCCTCATTTGTTATCTTGTTTTGAAACCCTTTATTTTATGTTTATGGATCACCCTGAATTCCTCCTCCTGCTGAAGCAGGGGGAACTTGCCCTCAAAATTTTACCACCTTTGTGGAGTGGGTGCTGGTGATGAATGGATCCTAGTTCACCATCTGCCATGCTGATGAGGAACTCACCAGCCTCAATCAAGACCCAGAGCCCAGTAAAATACCACACGCCAGAGCCTACCGCGACCAGTGAGCCATTGCCTGAGCTGAGCTGAGAATCAACCCGGAGCCAGAGCCTCATGGAACATCTGACTAGGTGTGTGTCCGCCATGGAGGATTGTACAGCGGAAAGCGAGGGTGTGGAGGAAAGCGCCACCCACTGTCCCACCGCTGAGGGTTAGCTGAAGAAGGACTCAGGGGATTTGATAGAGTTTATTCAGAATTACCCAGTCTTTCATCATCATCTGACATCTCTGTCTGTCTTGTTATGGCCATGGAGGCTGTTTATGAACTGTTCATCTGCTCTGAACTGTCTGTCTGCCCCATCACGACCATGGAGGCCATGCTCAAACTATTTGTCTGCCCTGATCTGTCTGAACTTTCTATCTGCCCTGAACAGTCTGCCTGTTCTGACTTGACCATGGAAGTCATCCCCCTATCTCTGGTGCTCCCAGTGCTGGGACTGGCTGTCTGGTGTGTGTGGGCAGCACACGCCATTCCTCAACCCCCAGACTGCTCAAAACTCCCACCCAGCCTCCCTCTCCCACCACCTCTTCATCAGTCCTCACCACCACCTCCGCTGTCCCCTGTCAGCACCTCTGCCCACTCTCAACCCTCCATCGGTGATGTGGGTTCGCCTTGGGTCTGCCAGTCTCCATTGGCATTGTGCCAGGAAGATCCCTCGACTCAGAGCCCAAGACTCTGCCTCGCACTATTGACCCAGTGGCTCCACTATGGATCCTAGCTCCCTGCTCTCTGCCATGGTCAGCCAGTCCACCAGCTCTACCAGGCTCCCTCTTCGCTCTGGCTCTGCCTTGGTCAGTCATTTACCCTCTGGATCCTCCCTGTCATCCTGGCTCGTCGGTTCTCCGTCTCTGCTCCAGGCTTCTCTCCATCAGCTCCACCATGGGAGGTCATGTTGGCTGCGGTCTGGGTCCTGCCTGGGCGCCTCCTGCTCCTAGTCCTCGTGTTTCCATTCTGGCGTCTTAATCCATCTGATTCACCATGGTTCCTCCTGATTCCTCCATGGCTGTTCCCTCCGTCATTGGCACCTGGTCATCTGCCTGCCTTCCTGCCTACCTTTTGCCACCCCCTGTTAACATCCCTGTTAACATCCCGCCACTTTGTCCTTTTTCCCAAGTCCCTTCCATCAAAGATTTGTTTTTGTTACGGTGCAAAGTTGCACCTGGCCGGAGGGTAGATTACTAACAGGATCATGGACTTTTAGTTTGTTGTCTTTCCTCTTGTTTTGCTGTTTTAAACTAGAACTCACTCATGTCTGATTAGTTCATTCTGTTCACCTGTGTCTAGTTAATTATCTTAATTTGCCTGTGTATTTAAGTTCCTGTCTGTTCAATTAGGGTTTATTCACACCAGGAAAGTCCACTAGTTTACTTGCTCTTTTCCGGAGCAAATACAGTGATGATTTTTTTTTTTTTTTTTTTTTTTTTTGGTTCGCTTTCACACTGCCCTTTTTGCAAGTGAACCAGAAATTGGATTTAAATTCATTGCACAGAAATTCTCAAGCATACTAGAATTTGTTTTGAACTGGACCGGGATCACCTCTTCAAAATGTGCAGGTCCCTTTCTTGAATCATTCTTTCGGAGATGCTGTCACCTAGCAGAGAGGATAAAAGAAAAAAAAAAACAGAACAAAGGGGAGAAGAAAGTTTATTTAACAAAAATAGGCAAGGACTTTGATTGATGTTTAAACTTGTGCTTTGAGGTGAAAGGAGACATATGCCATGTCAAACATGAATGTGTTTGTACACGATGCTGTCTAGCATACAATTTATTCATGGCTTTTGTGACAATAAAAGAGAAAACTATGCTTTTGAATTTATTACCCTACAGATCATCTTCTCAAGGGCTCTCTAACTCATGCTCACAGAAAGTAGACAAGCAAAAACACAGTGATTATGCATTCGATCACAGTTATGGACTGGCACCATTATTTGTAATTGCACATGAAAAAGCAGCTCTGCAGTTGTTAGTTTGTGACATAGTTTGTGACAAAATTCATAAAAATAGCACAAATGTACTATGTTTAGTTTGTCAGAGGACTGACTACCATGCGTAGAGGTGAGTCAACGCTCAGCATGTTGGACATTTTTTGGTATAAATGCATGTGCAGTTCCATAGGAATAAGGGTGCTCTTTGTTTCACAGAGCACGGCTGCTCTTGGGTGAGCACAGTCAAACTGTAAACTCATTAATGCTGAATCCTTCTGGCACTGACTGCTTACTTATTCAACCTCTCCTGAGTCACTTGCTGAGGGAACTTTTTTACCCTGAAATTTCTTGAAAGTCAATTGTTATGTATCCCAAACTATGTGGCTCATATACAGGCGGCCAATGTATTATTGCAGGTTTTAGTTATTCTGGTTGGAGAGCACTGTGGAAGTGATCTGGCTTTACAGGTGTGCTTTGCTAGAAAATAGCCACATCTTTCCTTTGATGCAGGTTTTGAAAGTAAATTGTTTACAGTAAAACAAAACAAACAAACAAAAAATATTGGCTTGTCTTCATTTATGTTTTTTTTTTTTTTTTTTTTTTTTTTTTTTTTTTGACAAACAACATTTTCCAAATAAGGTTTTCTTGTTATAAAATAAACCTATATTTTCTGTTAGGTATGCTTTAATATATATATTTTTATATTTTATAATTTATTTTAATTAATTAATCTTACATTTTTGTTTCAAGTTAATATATCTAGGTTAAATGATTTTAGATGTTTTAAATGAAAAAAAGCAATAAAGCCTTAACATTAAGACCATTCATTCATTCATTCATTACAAGATTGTCCAAAATTTTAGGGTCAGTAAGATTGATTGATTGATTGATTGACGGATTGACTGACTGACTGACTGATTGATAAGAAAGAAAGAAAGAAAGAAAGAAAGAAAGAAATGGATAAAAAGTGACTGTAAATATTTTACATGGCCAGAAATAATTTCTATTATATTATATTATATTATATTATATTATATTATATTATATTATATTATATTATATTATATTATATTATATATATAACATATTTTAAGCCTTTGAACGGTAATGTGTGTTGAATAATTCTTTCTAAATGGGATGTATATACTCTGACTACAAATAAACAGAAACAGAATCAAATGAATAAGTAGGCTACGTTCATACCGCTTTATTTCTGTAAAACTAATTTTCAATCCTGATAAATTAATTAATTATGATCAGTGTATCACTTATTATTGTAAAATGCTTTTGGATATAAATCTGTAACAAAGCATGCAAACAAATGGTTGCTTTTGGTGTTTGTTTTTTTTTTTTTTTTTTTTTGTCATCGCGCAATTTTCAGTGACTTATTACCTATTACTTGGTGAAATTATGGTGTTTGCGTGATGTTGTTCCTGACAGGCATGTGAAGGGAGGGTTTTAGTGAAGCACAGAGGAGCTTGTGGCCTAACTGTGGAAATGCAGCGTGATATTGGCCTCGGTGCTACAGGTCCGAGGCCATTAGACCCACCCAGCCCTGCACTGGCTCGGTCTGGCCCGACAGTAGAAAAGCAGCTAATGAGTGTGGCTCCTATTCCAAGGGGACTAATGGGAAGCTTGGGTGTTCTTTTTAGTTTAGCAAAAACTGTGCCATATAATATTTAGTTGCTGGAAATATAAGGCATGATATTTGCTCTTTTCCTGACACATTTTTGCCACATTTGTTTTTTTTATATCAAATTTAAAATGACTGTTACTGATAAAATAATACTATTTGCCATTCCACAGGCGTTGGAAATTTAACAGTATACATAAGGTCCATATTTTCTTTTATTATGATGGTTGAATTAAAATATGTGAGACAACCTTGAGTAAAGTAGTAATGGTAAGAAGGAGAGAAAGATAATAATATTCTCTAGAGCAGCAGCTTATTGCCTTGCTCACAGTATCTCAGGCATGTTAGCTGGATAAGCTGTAGATAAGGATAAGGCTGCACCACAGATACCTTGGGAATCGTTTCACCAAAACTCACCAGGGTTAGGTTAGGGTTAGGGTTAGGAACAGCTTAGTTTGGCAAGATAATTTTTTATATTTCTGTCATGACAACTCTCAGAGTGATTGGCATGGTAATGTACATGTCAATGTTAATGTATTTGGTCTTGGCGGAATAGATCTGCTACACTGCTGCAAAAGAGCATTTACTGAGATTTGCTACTGCCAATACATCCACAACACGCTGCTATAAGCATGTAAGAAATACTGCTGCTGCACATATAACACACATCAATAACTCTGTAGTAGATCTACAAAGGTGGTACTGGGGAAGGTGGAGGGTTTTGTGAAGTGTGCTTCCAACTGCTACAGCAAACAAAAACCAGGTATTTGAATATTGAGCAGCGAGCTCACTGGCTACCGATACAGGAGATAACCAATCAACTACCATGTGACAGTGATCTCACAAGGTCAGATTTAGCTAGACCTATTGGATTGTGCCATCTAGAGTTCTCACTCTGTATATTTCATCCTCATCAACTCATTGCTGCTTGCCTCTCTAGAGGATGGTTCCCATTGAGGGTGGCTTGTGATGCTATTGATGGATTGACGTTCTCTGTATGTCAAGTTGCTTTATGCCACTCTAATTGGCAGCATTGGCTGAGACATGGCCATTACTATTTCTTTAAAAGTTTGGAGTGAGTTCTCGGCTTCAGCCAAGGCACAGGGAGTTGTGTGTCAGGAAACGTATCTGAGGAAATAATATAGTTATATTGACATAAATGGAATGAACTTGCATTTCTTCTGGCCAAATCTAATATGTAAACACATTTCCTTAACTTTTCCTCTGCATTATAATTAATCTCTTGCTACGTTTCCCTCTGAATTAAATAGACAAGAAAGGAAGCATGCAATAGCATGCAATTACTTCAGTCTCTTGATGTTGTTAGGAAGAAATTATCAACATTTATTGTCTACAGAATTTTGCCATAACCTTCCATGGATAAGAAGCCAGCAACCAGCAGCAGTTTCTAATTGAAAAAGTCCATGCCATCAGCTTCCTTAGGAACCATTTGGGCAATGACATGAGAATTGACTGGAGAAATTTAGGTCTCAGAAGCACTTTTTAAACAGATGCAATTTCATGTTGCTTTAACATGAGGAAATCATCTTTTATTCAAGAGCACAAAGGCTCCATACTCTTAGCTGAGAAGAATATCAACATAAAAAAAAAAAACTCATGTAATGGAAAATATTTACACTCATGTACTCTGAGCTCAACGTCTTGAGCTCTGATAGAACACAGACGTTTCCTCAGTGATGGGATTTGTATACAGTAGGTACCAGCTGCTATGACCTTCCAATTAAAACTGTATATTACGGAAGCTACCAATATACTGTATTCCTTAACAATTCAGTATTACTTGAAAAATGCCCGGCCCTGGGAATGGATCGAATATCCACTTTTTTTTTTTTTTTTTTTCTGTTTGTTAAGGTCAAACTGAGCTGAACCAGGGAGCATCATTCCAAAAAGTAACTCTCATAAAGGCCAAAAGAAACATAAAACGAAAAATGAAGCTTTACTGTGTAGGCAAGAATGCCAGATTTCCAGCTTCCCTGTTCAAAGCTGTAAAGTGCTGCCCTTCTTCATCCAGTTTTGTTTTTGGTGTGTAATTCGCAAAGAAGCAAAGTGATTTGAAAGGGAACTGGCTTAAACTTTTGCCACAGTGTGATACCCTGAGAATTTTGCTTTGAACTTCAATGTGTAACGAATGCAATATTCTGAAGCAAAACTTCTGGTGAAAAGTATTGATTATTGTAACAAGGAGATGAAACATGGACCTGTGAAAATAGAGTACTTCGTACAGCCACATGCTTGTAGCTTCAGCATTCTTTCAGGCACATCCCTCTTCCAGATTCTAAAACAAACATTGCATTTGGGTGTTCACATACAAAAGCATGCACCCCCAATAGACTCCCTGTGGTGCAATGCTTATTGTTAATAAGGATAAAAAAAGGATCATTTTAAAATATATACCAAAAGTAATTCAATTTAAAATGTTTTTATGTTTAGCAGATGCTTTGGTTTTAGATGTTTAGCAGGTGCTTCGGTTTTAGATTTATTTTTTTATTTATTTTACTAATATTGTTTATAGAATTATTCATATCTACTGCACATGACACCAACATCAGATTATCACTATCATTCTAAAAGAGGGTTCATCGAAGCTAATCAAAAGATCTCATTTTGAAAATGATTGATGGAATTGTCACTGAATAATAAAATGTGTTCTAATAAATGTGCATAATTTCTCAATAAAACAACAAATTGAAAATCAAATATTATCATCTAACAATTTCTTGTGCCTGCTGATAATATAACCATTACTGACACTGAAGTGTGAAATTAATCTAGATTAAATTACAATATTTCTCAGATTTAATTTTCAGGGAAGATTTAATCTGTGTATTTAATGAAAAACAGAGATAAGGCACTAAGAGAGTATCTTATGTCTTCATAAATCTCTATTCAATAGAGAACAGTTAGCAATTACATATTCACCTTCACTGAACTGATGGAACATTTGCATGTTGCTTTGACAACATGGCCTTTCTTTAAACAAAAATGAAACAAGCATTCTCTGAGACTGGATTGTGAAACCAGAGCCATTATTAACTTTAGCCTTTCATTAAAATGTTTAAACTGAGAATGAGGCCATAGGAAACGTATGGAAATGTTATATACAGTATGTATATAGAGACATAATATTTTGTTCTCTTTATGCTGATCAACTAAACATTTTTTTTTTTTTTTCTCTCATTTGACTTATGAGGTTATTTAATATGTGAGGCGTTTTTGAAACATTGATTCTCGTAAGAATACACTGGATGTATGGGCATCAATTCATTTCTGTCAACAGTGCATGATGAATTGAAATGGAATCTAGTTTTTATTCATGAGGCTTACTTCTGGTAGCAGTACTGGAATGTTTTGTTCTTTTAGGGCCAATGAAAAACAAAAAGCAATGACATTGATTGTAAATCCTTTGAATTCTAAAACTCTCACATTCAGTATTAAGGCCATTTGCCTATAAAATTCCCTAGAAACCAGCCTTGTTTATTATTATTTGAATGCATACAAAATCATATGTGTGTGTCTGTGTGTGTTGTGATGTGATGTCATTTTAAAGAAAGCTTGTTGAGAATGACCCTAATTAACAATGGGACAGGGATGAATCAACATCATCATTGCACTATAAAGTGCAACTCATCACTTTACGTGGTGGATAAATAAATACCAGTGTCAGATAAACAACAATTACTTTTTCAGAGATTATTTTTAACTACTTACAAACACTACATATTTGTATATCTTTTATATTGTGCGTGCCACTTTAAATAATTAAAAGCATTTCCTGGATTTCAGTTCAGATCAGATTCAAAACTTACAACCCCCTAATCTTAATAACCATTTTAATTTTCCATAGCGTGGACATCAGCACTACATGCTCTTATTTGCACAACTATATGCAATATAATTAATGGATGAGCTATTTTTCAGGATTGCAGTGGAGAGGATGCCATAAATATGACAGGGCATTATTTAACTGCACTTGCATTGTTAGAACTTTTTAAATTGCTGTTATTAGTTACTTTTCTTTTAAGCTTGTTTAAGTGTTCAGTTATGCACCCAAGGCTTTCTGTTCATTTTTATCTAAAATCACAGTGAATGTGATTCATACCTAAGAAGCATTTGAAAAGTCTACTAAAATGTCAGACTATAAATGCTTTGAAATGAGTCAGTGGTTGTTGATAAAAACTGAAAAAAATAAAAATAAAAATTCATCAGTCAAAAAGATTCCTCACTTGTAAATCATTTATTGACAAGTGAGTTAAATTATTTGTCCTGTAACATCTAATAAACAATACATTACTAAACTACACATACATTATAAATACACAGCCCTTGTGGCTTCTTCAGAGCATATACTTCAAGAAATGAGAAGACAATGATATGAAGCTGCTCTTATATTAATCAACCTCTGCTGGGTGAAGATCTGGAACACAAAGAGAGATTGGATCTAAATTGCTGTAATCTTAACATTAGATAACTGAAGTCATTCTCACTGATGTTCCTGTGATTCTGTCATGTCTGCAATAATTCTGAGATAATGAGAGTGTTTTTGCGATTCACTTTTTAGAGCTTAATCTCTTAATCACTTCTCAAAAGAAAGACTTTGCTAAACTTTACCCTGTGTAACCAGATAATAAAACTGGAATGGTGAGTTAGACCTTACCGCTTATATGATGACTATCAATATATAATCAGAACTTAAAGGGGTCATATGATGCTTTTTTAAAGATTGTTATTTTGAGTATTTGGTGTAACAGAATATGTTTACATGCTTTAATGTTCGAAAAACACATTATTTTTCAAATGCTGTACATTATTGTAGGTCCTCTATGCCCCACCTCTTTCAAACATGTCGTTTTGTACAAAGTCAATCCTTCTGGCAAGTGCAGTCTCTGATTGGCCAACTGACCCAGTGCATTATGATTGGCCAAACACCGCAAGCACTCGTCGGAAATGTAACACCGCCTTTCATAATCGTGGGCTTGATCATAGGTCTTGCTTTAGGACAAAGCTATGGTTTTATAGGCTAATATATATATATATATATATATATATATATATATATATATATATATATATATATATATATATATATATATATATATATATATATAATTATAGATTAAAAAATAAATTGTTAAAAACTGTCAGGAAAGTCACCCACAACCTGAAATATGTAGAATTCATATAAAATAGCTGATTAGAGAACATGGGAGTTGAAATAAAATATTAAATGAATGTCTCAATGAATGTCTTGAATACATTAATTGTAAGTAATTTATGTATTATGTTTGTATATTCAATCATATTGTAAAAAGTTTAAAATATTTAAATACATCAAATAGTATAAAATGTGCATGATTCAGTTACTTAGTTAATGTTACTCTTGGCAAGCTCTGATTTGTGAAAGATGCACAGAGACAGTAATGTGGCTATTAAATTCACTCTCATTTTAGTATTTAAACTCATTCACATAATACACTTATTATTATCTGCCAAGTACTGTATTAAAAATATCTTCATATTATGTGGAATTTATTCATTTTGAACCTATTATCCATGGCTTTCCAAAACAAAGTATTTAGCTTCGGGCACAAATCTAAAACATGTTGGTACACTTTTTTCCCCAATTCAAAAGCTGAAGATTAACCAGATGATTTTTGTAGTTACATACTGTATGCATACTGCCTACAGAAATGTCCTTCTGAACATTTGAGACTCAGCGAAGATCCATTCTTCGATCCTCACAAGAACTCCCACTGCAAAGAGCTCATTAAAAACTGCTCATTTTAATTTGTCATGATATCCTGCAGTATACAGCATCAACAAATATTGGACTGGACACAAATGAATCTAATTTTTTATTATCCGTAACATGACACATAGTGTCAAGTTGGGTAATTGCATTTATAGAAATGGGGAAAATACTTTTTCCTACTAATTTGCAAGACTGGCACTCTCATTCTCCAAGAGCGGGAAACAGCTAGTGGCCAAAAAGTGTACACAGTATTCTGCACATAACATTATATGTGATTACAAAAGATGATTTATGACTAGCTTTTATGGTGTGTTTAGGTGCTATCAATCAAGGGAAGTGATCTCCTGTATGTCCTCTAATGTTTAAAAAGTGATATTGCTGTTTTTGAGCTTATCAGAGATTTTACATTCGTCTTTTTTCTTATCATAATGTTGGTTCCATTCGCTTACATTCGATTTTTTTTAAAGTCATATGAAAAAAAAAAAAAAAAAAAAGGTAAGGCAAAATTCATATAGGCCACCAAAAGACATACATACAAACGTTCAGTAATGGGTCAGTGTGATTTATTATTATTATTATTATTATTATTATTATTATTTAAGAAACTAATGTATTTTTGTAATTATGTTTTAAAGTAATTAACTATGTTTTTATCAAATAAATTTTGCCTTGGAAACCATAAGAGTCTTTTTTTAAAAAAACTTTTGTAAGTCTACCAAACCCAAACTTTTGTACAGTAGTGCACAGTCTTAAAGGATGTCTTCCTGCCCATTGTACACTATGACTAACACTTAAAAATTCAGAGGGACAGCAGGTGAAAATGTAAAGCAAACAAGTCTGAAACAGATGTCTCTTTTTTCCCTCCTACTCACACCACTATAAGGAATAAATTGCTTCGGTACAGTAAAACTGCCTTGCCTGACAGGTTGGATGTTGCACCCCTCCAACCCAAAGGCTCGCAAACTCAAATATTAGGATATTGGGGGATGGTGCAGGTAATAAGCATCTCTTATGAATTTATAACATAATTATATAAATTAAAGGGGAGGTGAGGTGTTGGACACAAATCACTAACAAAGGTGCATTTCATTTATTTTGCAGGTGAAGAAATTACATTTAAAATTCAAATGATTTATCTTAATTTTGTCTTGTACTTGAGATTGACACAAAATCCATGGTTAAAATTTGTCAAAATCAGTGGTGCTTCCACAAGAGCTAGTCTAACAGTTGATGCATATTTCTCAGTTTAATTACCTGAGATCTTGTTGGCTGCATCCTAATTTGCATTCTTTTTTTCCCAATAGTGTGCATGCTAAATTGTATGCAAGATTTGGATTAGTGTGTCTTATGCATGCCAAAAGTGGCTGGAGGGTGTATTATATACAATGGATTTTCAGAGTGTGCATCTGTGTATGCCTTTGGGTTTATAATACCCATAACCTCTTGTGCTATGGATGAGAAGGAATTCTCTGTTGACCTTTTCAGTTGTAGAAAAATGGCAAGGAATGTGAGTCTGAAACTTTTACAGCATTTATTTAAATATATGAACCTAGAATAGTTCACTCGAAAATGAAAATCATGTATTCACCCTCATGTTGTTCCAAACCCATATGACCTTTTTTCATGAAGCAGAAAATAATTTGCAGGCCGATTTTATTTATTTTATTTAATTATTGCATGATGAAAGTGAAAGAGACTCGGATAACCTCCTAAAAAAAATTCATAAAAGTAATCAAAATAACTCATGCAAATACATTTTTGAGGTCATTTGATAGCTGTGTATGAGAAACAGACCAAAGTCATTATTTACCTATAACCTTTACCTTGACTGAGCTTTCAAATCTACCATCAAAACTGCCATTTTGCTTAAATATAGTGCACACGTTCTATTGAGATGCTTTTATTATGCTTTGATTGTTATTTTAAATCTTCCCAGCTAACAGGGAACGATCAAAGAACATATTGGTTATGTATAGTGTGTAACCCTTGTTGACAGAGATGTGACGTCAGAAGTTGCCGACTGAAAGCGAACGTTCAGTTCTAACAGGGCTAACAGGTATGACCAAATATTCTTTGGTCATAACCATTACATACTGTACATCATTCATGGAGTGTTCCTCTTAGACATTTAACTGAATGTTTGCTTAAAGTTTTTTAAACATACTACTTACTAGATTCAGATGGTTCAGAGAATATTACAAGTAGCATCGCTACATAATGTTAGCAAATGTGTGTGTGTGTGTGTGTGTGTGTGTGTGTTTAAAAAACAAGTCATTTTTAATGTTTTGAAATATTTAGAAATATTTAGAAATAATATTTTTTAGCAACATTAGTAATGGACATTAGCAAATAATTTTTAGAACATATTTTTGTTAGCTAGGTCGATAACATTTTCATTTTTGTATGAACTGTTCTTTTCAGTAATAATAATTTTTACAAAAAAACTCGCAACAGCATAGCAGACATCCGTAAAACAAAATGCAACCATTGTGTTACTGAATCCAGGTTTGACTATTATGTCCAGTGTCAAAATGAACGTGTGTGCCATGCTTGGATTTTCAGAAAGATTCTACAGTACATCTATCTGACTAATTATCTTTCACTTTCACCCTTTTAACTGCTCACATGCTAATGTGCACCTTAAAACTGGAAAGCATTGTCCTTTGTAAAACACAACAAGTTTACCAACCTTAATTATTTCCACAGTGACAGAAATGGCACCCAGCACTCCTTTACTGGGAGCATTTTGACACCTCATTACCTAGGCTATAAATGAGCAACTAAATGCAATATGGTGAGAAAAATAAAAAGTGGGCAGGTGATAGCTGTGAGACGTAAAAGAAAAGGACACTGGTCCTCCTTCCTTGTGAAGTGAAAAATGAGCAGAGATTGCTAATGACTGTTTTCATCACATATCTTCATTTATCCTAGTCTGGCACATTATAGGAATGCTTTGATTAATTGGTCTCTCTGACAATAGCTTTAATGAACATCAGGGTCAGACCATGGGGCATATTCATTTGATCTTCATCTGCAAGACCTGACTAATGGAATCTTTGTGAGATACTTCAATTGGAACATATAGGCTACTATTATCAGTGTGTATTTGTCATTTATTTATTTTTTCATCATACAACTTTTAGTTCCACACTGTAATTCCAACAGCACTAGGACTTTTCACAGTTTTTTTTTTTTTTTTCTTTTTTTTCATGGATTACATATTTACACCTGTAGTAGTCTTGGGTTAATTCCCTCAGCTGATTCATGCAAAACACTGATTCATTCAGCAATGATTGTTTCATGAACACTAATTCATTTAAGTGAATAAGTATGTCTCATTTTGAAAGCTGTGCCATGCTGAGGCTGTCTTATTTTAGAAAAGCAAACACCTTTTTGTATATGTGCTTTTTTTTTTTTTTTATTCCGTCTCTATTAAAGTCATTCAGAGCTAGAATTTGTTCATAATGTTGCACATACAACCACTGCAAATTGTAGTTTATGTCATGACAAACAATGATTGAAACAATTGTGGAGCCTTCCATTCTGAAAACGAACCTGAAGGAAACTGTGGACTTTTAGGTAAGCATTTCATCAAGCTGCAATGATCAACAAATATTTCACACACATAACTCAGGTAACAATGCAGAAGAAACAAGCTTACCTACGGTTGTTGCAAAAATTTTATTAAGACACAATATCACAAACTAAATACAGCAACTATTTTTATTTTAGAAGCAATAATTTAAACAGGCAGCTAAATTATTTAACAAAGTTAAACAAAGTTAAATTAAATCAAGTTAAAAAAAGTACTTACCAAGTCAATAAATGTCTTTATACAATATACGCTGGACTAGGATAAGTCTAAAGAGACAGGCTTTTTCTTCTTCTTCTTCTTCTTCTTCTTCTTCTTCTTCTTCTTGATTCTTCTTTTAATATTGTGTTTTGAAGGAATCGTTGGGCATGTCTGAGGCTGAAATAGTAAAATATTTTAACATTTTGACAATGTGCACCTTCTAGATATGTTATTATTTAAAAAACTGCTTGTGATGGGCATTGTTTATCATGTGACTTTCTCATCCCAGCCTGCATCAGTTTACAAACTGTACAATATTACAAAGGTACAAAAATTTCAGTACTATAATAGGTTGGTAGATTAACATAATATTCGTTAATGATATCACAGTATTTAACTGTAAATTTAAGTTATATAGAGTATATATATATATATATATATATATATATATATATATATATATATATATATATATATATATATATATATATATACATATACATACACACACACATATATATATATATATATATATATATATATATATATATATATATATATATATATATATATATATATATATATATATATATACTGTATATTAGCAAGGTTTTTTTTTTTTTTTTTTTTTTTTTACAGTATATAAGATTCCAACATTTAATGAAAGTATTTCTAGAAATACATCCACAGAAGTCTGGTCTAAGCCCTGAATATCAAATGACCCTGTAACCACTCCTGCAGTCACATAGGTTACTATACAGTCATGGAGGTCTTTACTGTAAAGCCTGCCCAATGAAGAGTTTGGATAATAGACCCCCTACACCTTCCCTTCACTGCAATTTTCCCCTGAGACCAGCTACTAAGACATAATGCTTTGAGAAGAGTAAGAATCTGTCACTGCCCATGAACAAAGCCACAGGATATGCCAAACAACACACATGTTCCCAAAGGAAGGCTAACATTCCCTGTGCAGCCTCACTCAGGTGAACACATATTTGTTTCTCAAAAAGTAAGCCACTACTACAACCCAAACGGCCACTACTTTGAGCCTCTAAACCAAACTAATCACCTGTGTTGGCTGGAGAGCAATGGCCCATATGTCTACACCCATCCCAGGCAGTCCCAGGACAGCTAATCTAATCCAGAAAGCTCACCAAGGACCTCGCCGCTGTGCTATTTGATCTGACAAAGTCAAGGACACTGGCCAAGCATGGCTTTATCCACCAGGCCATACAAGGTCATCTCATTCCTTTCCTCTGCTCACTGTGTGAAAGCTCCCTAATGCCTGTTAGATTGTAACAGAAACGCCGATGCAGCAGGTCATTCTGGTACCGATGTACTCCTTAGTGATTAGGTACCTAGGGCAATGTATCAGACCATGTCGGTCGACAAACATATCACTGAGGATATTTTCTCTATAATGTACTCTTATCTTTGGGAGAACTGCTCTTGCCACCTTTTATGATGATCAGTCTTTTGTACAGGTTTATTTGATGCATACTGCATTATGCTTCAGTGAATGTGTCATGTTGAGCTCCTGGCTTGGGATCAGTAAAACGCTGAAAAAAAATCAGTAAAAAAACTGATGAGGAGAGATCAATCTCTGTTGGCTTTTAAAAATAAACTGAAAAGCTCAAGTGGACACTGGAAAGTTTGCATCAGTTTTGCTTTTTTGTTTGCTTCTCAAATAAATTTTAAATAGCACAGCTTTTTGTAAGCGTCATTTATTTAACTGCTAAAATGTGACTGCCTTAGTGTATGGCAGTCACACATCTAGATGAGGTTAGAGCATATGTGATTGAATGACGTGGACTTGAAAACTATACGGCATTTGGATAATAACAGAAGGACTATAAATTCTGCATTTGTGGTGGAACAGCAATCTTCTATTACTCAACAAATTCTGTGCCCAAGGGATTTGTCCTTGTACTATACAGGAAAAAAAAAAAAACCTCTCTCATTTGCGTCCTCTTCCTGAATCATTACCTGTTGAAAATTACTTTTTTCTGCCCATTTCAGACTTTGCTCATCATTTACATTGACAGGGACTCAATCCCAAATTCATGGTCGCTATTACGAATGAATGTATTAAAGTACAGATTAATCCAGTGTGGAGTGAAGGTATTGTAAGTAGGGGGTGGTTTATTATGGGGGTAAGTTTATGTGGGACTTTTTTCTTCTCTATTTGGATTATCTTTGTATGCAAGGTTTGTTTTGTTTTTTTCATACAGTCTGGACAACAACGGTGAGACAAATTCCCCATTTTCTTTTGCATTGGTAACCCAAATAAAAATTTTAATTAGAGTTTAAGTTTATTTAGAGGCCTGCAAATTTATATTTACATTTAGAATGTGCAAAAGTAGTTTTCTAGGCACTTGAGAGCCATCGGATGCATTAATGTACGGTATATTGATGCATCCGGTGACACTGGCGTTATATTAACTGCTTTTGATTAGCCAGTTCACTGTATGGCATATTTTCACTGATGCTTGTTTGAGTTGGGAGTGTCTTATATTCCTTTTGGACTGGGTCAAGTGTAAACTTGTTGGGTTTTTATGTCAGTTTTTATTTATTTATTAGTATTATTATTATAAGGATGATGAAATAATTAGAACAGATTGTTTTAATTTCTATAACTATGTATTGTAAGCATAGAAAGATTGCCTTGGTGAATTATTACTATTAAGTCAAGTGAAAAGATGGCCAAAAAGACTAGCATTGTTAAAAGAAAAAAAAATGATTGAAAACATCTGAACTTTGGGTTTGCTTGCAATTTTTAATTCATGTTACTGCTATACTAGAACTTTCCACAGACAGCCCAGTTTGCATTGTAAAAGGTGTGTGTATAAACTTCCTCTCTTCTATATATGTATTGTGATAATGACCCATGTAATAGCGATCGATCTTAGCGCTTAAGAACGATTTCTACGAGTAATTTTCCGTTAGTTCGATATTGTTTCATGTGCGTTTCCCAATAATGCACATAAAGCAATTGCACATAGCTGTGCTTTAAGTGCTACTTAGGAGTCGCTATCCATTTGTCAAGTGCTGAAATGTTACCTTATAGAATAGTACACAATGGCTTATTGACGTTAACCAGACAGACAGACAACTTGAAAATAATAACTATAATACAATGCAATATTTTATTATTTTATAGTTTATACTATTATACTTTACGTAATAATATATAATATACTTTATATAAAGTAGAGAGAGAGAGAGAGAGAGAGATTATTTCCAGGTCCAATACATAGCTAGTTTTTGTGCACTTTAGCAAGTCATTGACATATTTTTCCCCCCAGTCTCTGAATAATTTCCTACATGTTTTATTTATTAAATTTTTTTTCAGTCATTTAATTTAGATGTGTATTTCTATTGTTTTGCCCTTTTTAATTATTATTTAAAAATGTATTTAAAAAAAAAAAAAAAAAAAAAAAGATAATGAGTCATATAGTGTACGATAAAGCACAATCAAATTCTTATATTATAATCACATTACACTATCAACATCAAGTTAAAGGTGAAATCTGCCAATTGTCCGGCAGGTGACTGCATAAATCTCTCTTCTTACAATGCACTTAAGGCTTTACGATTACTCCAAAACACCCATAGATCTACAATGATTTTCAAGTGCTACTTAAGTTACGATGCTTTTGGGAAACACCGTAATATTATGATCAGTCGTACAAACATTTTTACAAACTTCTTAGGCTTACAAAGCTTTTGGGAAACTCATCCCCAAGCAGTCACAAGGAGGATCAATAGCAAAGTTGGAGTACAAAGGGTTATTTATTTAGAGCAAATGTGCAAAATGTGCAAATAAATCAGTTTAAGAGCTTAAATTGTAATAAAACAGTCTAAAACTAGAAAACTAGAAAAAAAAAAAGTACCAACTCATCTCTATGACATTGAGGCTGGAGTTGCAAATGCTACACAGAACCACAATCTTGTTCTGTGCCCTTTATCTGTCTATCCTTTTACTAATAGTGGCGGCCATCATATATATATATATATATATATATATATATATATATATATATATATATATATATATATATATATATATATATATATATATATATATTTTATAAGAAACTCTTGACTATGACTCGTATGATATACATGAGATGAAGTAGATAAATACAATTAATAATACAATTAAAAAGAGAATAGGTGTAAATATTACTGTTCCATTTGAAGCAGCACTGCGTATACCGATGACATCAAAGTACCATGAGAGCGATTCAAAAGCACAAGAAACCGTCTGCAGTCTAGAACTCTCACTGTACTTTGTCATCAAACAATTGGTCTGCGCAGTGCAAACAAAACAAAAACATGGATATTTTAGGCAAAATAGAAATCCTGGCCAGGATGTGTCCTGGGAAAATAGCACGTTTGGTCACCCTAGATTACAGCATGGGTTTCAGTTTTCATTAGCTGTATATAAGAACAATAGTCGTAAATGGTAAGTTCACATTTACAGTAGACAGATAAGTAAGTTTTTGTGTGTTAGAGACAACATGAATTTGTTTTAGAATTGTGGCTAATATTTATTTACTTATTTTTGCATAAATAGTTATATAAGGACACTATTCATATAGCAACCTTTGAGATTCACAATGCAACTTTTGAAGTTCTTCAATATAGAAATAAAGAAATACAATCTGCTGGTTTATTGATTGTAGGCTCCTAAGGGTCTCTCACTTCTCTCTATGTTTTCCTTAATTCATGTTGGCACATTTGAGGGGAAAAAAATGGAATGCCTATAAACAACAGTACTTATGCAAAATTATGCCAATGCAGGCATTGCAGGGAGTCATATTATAAACACTGCATTCACAGAGCTCAAGGCATAGAACATAGGCTTTAAGAACATAATGCTGCCAGGCACATTCAGACATATTCTTGTGTTTTACAGAGTGCATCAATATGCACTCTGAAGTGTAAAGATTGTGTAGATTTTTATGACAGCTATGGCATGCACATATTTTTTGGTACGATTTTTAAGTTTCAAAAAGGTTCAGCTTTCAAAAACATTTTGTTCCTGTTGTCCTCCATCTAGAATTTTTTTCTTTTCTTTTTCTTTTTTAATTGCAAGAAAGCGATAGGGGTGTGAAAAGTTCTGTCTGCAGTCAGTAACTGTGATTTGGTGAGGCATGTTATGTGAAGTGTAAGGATCAGTAGCAATCATTAATATATATATATTTATATTTATATTATATATATATATAGTTGAACTGTTCCGCCCTAACATTTACATAATCATTTGGCAGATGGACGATTTCATTCAAAGCGACTTACAATACATACAAATGTATAAAAAATATATATATATATATATATATATATATATATATATATATATATATATATATTGTGAGCCGTGTCCCGGGCACCGATCAGCGTTGCCCTGGCAACAGAGGAGATCCACCTGCACACAATCACCGCGGGCTGATCGGTCCCAGCTGAAACCGCTCAGAGGACGACTACAAAAGCTGCACCCGAGAAGACACGGGTGAGAAAGCTCTCCAGCAGAAAGCCAGCTAATGTTGTGTCTCTTATCTCTCCAGAAAGTGAGTGACCGACCAGCCCGCCACCTGAGCACCGGACACAGATTCCCCTTGCACTCAGCCGACCAGCGAACAGGATCACGCAGCACCGAGGACGAGCACCGGACACCACTGGCACCTTTGCAAACACAACCACTAATAAATACACCCTCCGGGGCTTTAAACTTTCACCACAGCCTGCCGTGTGATTCTTCAGCCCGCGACACTGGTGGAGAATGCGGGCAAACTGCTGAAGACTCATCGGCCCCACGGTTCCAATAGCTTACCGGTTTGTTCGTTTTTTTTCCCCCTCTTCCTCTGTGTTTCGTCAGGCGGTGACTCCTCCTCCAGCCATGGAGGAATTCCCAAACACCTGACGGAGATCAGCATTCGACAGCAGCAAATTGTGGAACATATGGCTACTCGGCAGGGAGAGACGGAGCATGAAGTCGCCGCTCTCCGCTTTGCAGCTGCCCAGCGGGTCCCGCTGCCGGATCCCCGCACTCAAGCCACCCAGCTCCTGCCGAAGATGACCGTCCACGACGACGTGGAACATTATCTGGGCATGCTCTTGTCCGTAGCCACTCGAGAGGACTGGCCCCGCGAATGTTGGGCACGGATACTGGCCCCTTTGCTGACAGGGGAACCCCAGCAGGCCTATTTCTCCATGCCAGCGAGCCAAAGAGAATCATACGACGAAATACGGAAGGAAATCCTGGCCCGTGTAGGGCTGTCTCCCATCGCTGCGGCCCAACTGTTCCAGACATGGGAATACAACAGCCGGTTGCCAGCCCGTGCCCAAGCCGCTGAACTCAACCTCCTCGCCCACCACTGGTTGCTCACCGGGGACCCCAGCGCTGCCCAAGTGGCCGAACGCGTCGTGGACCAGTATCTGTATGCCCTGCCACGGCCCCTTCGGCAGGCAGCCGGAATGAGGAATCCGCAGACCGTAGGATATCTCGTCGAGGCAGTTGATTTAGCGGAAGCGACGTTACGTCGAGAGGCTGGGGATCGAACACCGCCATTTCCCCGGAGGGTGTACCAGGAGCAACGCATGCCAGAGGGCACCCAGCGCACAGCCAGCAGGTCGGTGGTTCCCGGCAGACAAGACGAGCCAATGCCAACGGAGCCACCGCCCTCACCCAATCGCCCCTGGCTGGCAGGCTGTGCAGTTCATCTGGAACCACTGCGAGGGGCACCCCAGAATGAGGTTTTCATCAATGGCCGTCCGTTTACAGCTCTGTTGGACTCCGGGAGTGCAGTAAGCCTGGTCCAGTCCTCCATATTTTCCCCACAGGTGGGAACCAAAGCCCACATATCCATCACATGCGTCCACGGTGACTGCTTTACTTTATAGGTGCTTTATACCTAACTTTTCCTCCCTAGCGACAGCCCTGACAGACCTCACCAAGAAGGGACAGCCGGAGAGAGTGAGATAGGGAACCCCGGAAGAAGAGGCGTTCAAGAGGATAAAAGCGGCGCTCACGTCGGAACCGGTATTGTGCGCCCCTAACTTTAACTGTCCCTTCTTGTTGCAGACGGACGCATCCGACACCGGGTTGGGAGCCGTGCTATCCCAAATACAAGATGGTGAGGAACACCCGGTGGTCTACATCAGCCGAAAGCTGTCCACAACGGAACAATGGTACGTGGCGGTGGAGAAGGAGGCACTGGCCGTCAAGTGGGCAGTGCTGGAGCTGAAGTATTATCTCCTGGGAAATTCACCCTCATCACCGATCACGCCCCTTTGCAATGGATGACTCAGGCTAAAGATACCAATGCCCGGGTGACACGGTGGTTCCTGGCGCTCCAGGACTTCCACTTCGACGTGCAACATCGACCTGGAACCGCCAGCGCCAATGCGGATCGACTCTCCCGCCTGTGGACAGCTTTCGCAGGTCTGTCAGGTGTGACCCACCCACCCCAGCCCCCACTTCCCCACTCGCCCGAGGGACCAGGACGACGCTTGGAAGGGGGGGGGATTGTGAGCCGTGTCACGGGCACCAGCTGAAATCGCTCAGAGGACGACTACAAAAGCTGCACCCGAGAAGACACGGGTGAGAAAGCTCTCCAACAGAAAGCCAGCTAATGTTGTGTCTTTTATCTCTCCAAAAAGTGAGTGACCAACCAGCCCGCCACCTGAGCACCGGACACCGATTCCCCTTGCACTCAGCCGGCAAATGTATATTATGATAGATGTTTTAAAAGAACATCTTAATGACAAACTAGCACACTGTTTCACATATGGGGATACAGTATTTTTTTAGTGCCAAAATTGACCAGAAATTTAGATTTTCCATTTCTTGCGTACAATATGTAGCCTAGTGTACAATGCTTATTTATTTTGAAGGAGACGAAGGAAGCAACAGTAACATTAGTGCTGCTAGTGCTCCTGCTTTGAACAAGAGAGGGTGGACAGTTCAGCTTTTGAGTCAGAGTAGGAACCTTCAGGTAAAGTTTAAGCTATAAGCAAAACTAAACAAGCTGGCTATACTCTTAAAAATATGTGCTTTTATGATTTATAAGGTCATCAGTAGTAGGACTGTGATCATTGGGACACACAATTGATGGCTGCATAATTAATATCGTTTATTGAAAGAGCTTATTTCATATTGCAGAGAGACTTGATGTGCAGAGTGAGAGAGGGGGATTAAGGGAAAGATGATAGAGACAGTGAATGACCTGATACTTCTTGATACTTCATTTGATTATTTTACCAACAGTCTAAGGATTTTGATATATATTTTTTTTTAAATCACCCAATTCAAACAACTGAAAGAGACAAAAAGATTAGCAGTCTGGTGGACACATGAATTGGGTGGTGGTGTCTGCAGCAACGGAGGTGGCTTGGGGTGGTGTCAAATTCCCGGCCTGATTTACTGTCCCAGTCTGCCACTGTCTGCCATCCAGGTACTCACCAGGCTCAGCCCTGCTTAGCTTCAGTGGGCAACCGATCTTGGGCTCCAGGGTGATATGGCTTCCTCAATGACTTAACTGAAAAATTAACTATGACAGTGCATGCCCATAGTTTCTTTCACACTTTGATATGAAATAATATGATAAATTGTGCATTGGTGCATTCGTGGTACAATGCGAGCACAGTATACCAGCTGACAGGACAGGAAAATTTGTTTTTACTGACATATGGCCTGACAATATCTCATCTGACCGCAATTCACTGTGTTCTACAAATGCTACCTTGTTACCTGTAGCTTTTCCATGTTTATTTGACATGGCAAGGCGAAGTTGAAGTGCGGGTCTAAAAGTCTTCTGTTTAATGTGGTCTAAATAAATGCAATTCTTGCCAGGAAAAAAAGACAGCAGCAGTTGTGAGTGGGGTGGCCAACCCTAGCTCCACCCCTGCATTAAATATTATTAACGCATTAAACTGAAATAAATAAATACATAAAAATAATGCTAATGTGCCCCTATTATGCCATTTCCAATATTGCCTTTCATGCAGTGTGTAATGTAGCTGAATGTGAATGTAAATGATCTGCAAATTTGTAAAGCTGAAAGTGCACGATAAATAAAAATATTGTCTTCCAAAATAATTAATCAACAATACAGCTGAAACAAATCGTTAGTAATTTGAATCCCACTTCCATGAGAGCTACACTTCACGGGGTAACACATTTGCATAATTTGCGCCTATGTTCTATGTTGGCCGGCAGCGAAAACTTGGCCCTGCCCACAAACATGTGATTTTACTGACAACTGCTTCACTAATCTCGGGGAGTTCAACTGCTCGGCTCTGCAGGGCTCAAAACGCTTGCTGTTGAAAGATGGATCTTTATCCTGTTTATTTGGACCAGCTGCTCCACTGAATCACAACCTGTATGATAATTAATACGTGTTTATTTTCTACAGAGCATTCAAAATACAGAACTATTGAAATAGGCGATGTACACCATAGACCAATCACAGAAGACTAGGCCATCTGACCAATCAGAGCCGAGCAGGCTCACAGAAAGGAGGGTTTTAGAGAGACTTAATCTTTGAACTGCTTCGAACGAATCGTTTGAGAATAGCTGGAAACTGAGGTGATATTAAATACATATTTTGAAAAAACGAAAGTGTTTTTTGACCTTGCATGCATGTAAACCTATTGTAGGAGACTCCCCAAGCAATCCTAGGAACGGTAAAAAATGACATAATAGGATCACTTTAACACACTAATTTTGACAGCAACAGATAAAAGGTGAGAGGAAGTTGGCTAGTTTATTATGACACTCAGGTATGTTGTGGAATATATAATTAAAACTGAGATGAAAAAAAAAATATCTTCTGTGTCCATGTGTATTATTAATATGAAATTCATTTTAGAATTACCGTATTATCTGAATATTACCATACAGTATGTACAGTTGAATGTTAAAATTAATTATATGATATTATTGTCCAAAATCAGCCATCCTCAGAAACAGATTATGATTTTTTTTTTACTTCACGCAAAGCTATAGTTGCCATGGAAATAGAAGAAGACTAAATTATGGAATCATTCTTTGTAAAACACTTTATGCAAGACATTTTTTTTTAAAGCAAGAATAATATTATGCATTTGTGTTTCATGAATTAGGCCCAACAGTTGTACCATACCACATTATTAGGACCTCTAATCAACACTGTCAGCATTTTCTGTAAAGTATCAGCAGGAACCCAGACTTAAACAGCATGATTTGAACTCTGCCAAGTCAGTAATTACCATTCCCCTTTTGTCGAGACTTTATGTTAGCAAAGGGATTGGATCTTGACAAGTGTACAATGCTTAACATTACCTTTAGAGATACAGGGTCAATCAATGTGGCTAGTTCTGGCCTTGTAGAAGATGCAGATATGTTAAAAAAAATCTATTTCTTCTTGTCATCACTTTCTATTCAGTTAGGGGCTCAAATATGATAGAATGTGCTCGTGCGAGAGATGGCTTCATGTATGCTTTGTGTATATTAGCCCAATGGTGCTATTTCTTCAGCTGTAGGATACAGTTTAACCATTGAGGTGAAGGCATTCATAAAATAAAAAAAAGGTTAATGAAAGGTTCAGAGCCTTTTATTACTTTGTGCCTCATTTGTGAGTCTGTAGGCTGTGAAAGCAGTGTTTTGAGTTTGTGAAAGTCCCTATTATGTATTTATTTGCTAAAAAAATTTGTATTCCTAAACACATGAATTGAACTTTTGAGAAACAATGACCTTTTGCATGGGGGTTGCATTAATTGTTAAATGCTCTATTCTATTCTGTATAACCAATATTTTTCAAACTTGACATTGGAAGACTTTTATGGTCTAACATCAGATGTTTTTTTTTTGTTTTTTGTTTTTCATTCAAATAGTTGTTTTCTTTGTTAAAGGGTTGGTTCACCCAAAAATGAAAACTATGTCATTAATAACTCACCCTCATGTTGTTTCAAACCAGTAATACCTCCATTTATCTTTGGAACACAGTTTAAGATATTTTAGATTTAGTCCGAGAGCTCTCAGTCCCTCCATTGAAACTGTTTGTACGGTATACTGTCCATTTCCAGAAAGGTTACATCGAATGATTCATTCGCGAACCGGATATGACAAACTGCTTTGATTTGAACTCTCTCTCACAACACACACTGAAGAGAAGACAATGCTGAGTAAAGTCGTGGTTTTTGCTATTTTTAGACCCAAAAATGTATTTTCGATGCTTCCAAAAATTTTAACTGACCCTTTGATGTCACATGGACTACTTTGATGATGGTTTTCTTACCTTTCTGGACATGGACAGTATACCGTACACACAGCTTCAATGGAGGGACTGAGAGCTCTTGGACTAAATCTAAAATATCTTAAACTTAAATATCTTAGGTCTTACTGGTTTGGAACGACATAAGGGTGAGTTATTAATGACATAATTTTCATTTTGGGTGAACTAATGGTTTAATTAATTTTTTTTTTTTTTTTTTTTTTTTTTTACTGAAGTCAGTGGTCCCATTCAATCAGTTCTATGTTAGGACCTCATCGTTCATATTATTGACTAAAATTCACTGCAAAACAAAGCTGCACCACAGTGAAAAGCAACAAGAGGCAAACACCGTTTCTCAATGATAGATGAATTCAGCTGCTTGCTGCTAGTTTGGGAATTTAGAGAAATGGGTCTGTTCGAGTTCTGAAACAACCTTTCTCTAGATGGTGCTTTACTGAGGATCCAAGCCACCATCATAGCCTAGAGTACCCAATGCGTTTATTTACAAGTTTTTAATTGGCCACTGCCAGAGGAGAAATAATATTGACACTCAATCCTCTACAGTCTTCATGATTAATTTGGTAAGCAGAAACAAGAAAACACAATTTAAGAAGCCTGTTATAAACTGCTGTGGCTAAAATCTAGTAGATTAGCATTAGTAAATATCGGCTAGCAATTAGTATCATGGGTTCCAAATCTGTTGAATCTTTTGTTATAATCCCAAACTGATTTGTTGCCATTTAATTAAGATAAAAATAGCTGCATGATTAAATCTAAATTGTGCAGAGCAACTCTGCAGGTCCACTTCACACTGATCTGTTTGGTCAGTGATTCACAGAATTCATACTTATCACAATAAATCCCAGGTCTCTCCTTTGTTTTTTTTTGTTTTTTTTGTTGTATTTTTATTTTATTTTTTTTCAATGCTGGGCCTTGAGTAATAATTTTAGTGCATAACAGAATTAACAAGGAGCGGTTGATTTAATGGAGTTCTTACTGACAGCCATGAAATGAATTTCACCCTCAGTGAATCGCTGACCTTTTTGTTACGTACATTGATTGTTCTTTCCAGAGTACATTTTAAATCGAGTCCTCAATATGAATCTTATGATATTGTTAAGTAAAGCATGCATCATCATTGAGTTATGTTTAAAGATCAGTCATTTTTGCTTGGCTAGAGATGCAATGCATCAGCATGTTCAGCAATTATGTACGCTTTCAATAACATTTCAGTCAAAGCTGAGGTTTGTTTTCTATTAAGCTCTGTTTTTGCACAACCTTGATTATATAAGAAATCCTTCAGTTAAAGTTTTGTTGGCAAACATCATTATCTTTTCCGCAATTTTCCAAACCCATTAAGTAACTTTTTGCAAAATGAAGCAAAGAAGTGAAAAGATAATTGGCAACCTAATTGATGGATATTCCAGTGATATTTTAAGTGGTATTTCTGTTTGAATGTGACTGTTGTACCTTTTGAGGGTACCATACCAGTGAAAGCTTTTGTACCATTTAGTGTACAGTGTAGATAAAACAGCTTCCTGTAGTGTTGGAGCCTGTTAGGTGTGACTTTATTGAAAGCACTGTTATTATCCATAAAAAGGTGTTTTACAGGTATATTTATCACAGCAGAACATGGTTTATTAGCCATTTTATAAAAGCTGGCTTTACAAGCATTAAGAATGTCCACCATATTCTGTCCAGCCTTCCATTAGTTGGGGCTAAAAGGCACTCCTTGACCACCAATGGATTTTAATGACAGTTCAGAGGAATGGAGATGCGCCTATTTCTGCCAAGCCTCTCTGCATGTGTGAAAGATCAGGACACTCTCCATTTTCTGCCCCTTTGAATGTAATGGCATCATAACAGAAATTGAAAACAAAAATGAACCAATAACATTCTCAATTGAATTTACAATGATGGAAGCTGATGAAACTTTTATTGTCGTCATACCCATTATGAAGGTTGAAATGTGGCGCTCTGCAGTTATGAGTATAGAGAGAAAGAGAAGCGGGAGATTAATGGGTGCTACCAGAAAAAAAAGCAGATTTACAGGCTAATGGACACAAAGACATTGGCCTCTAATGCATCCCCACCCACCCCCCTGTGCAAGCTCATCAGTGTATTCAGCAATTCCTCAACCCTGTAATCGATGTGTTGTCTCTATGTAAATGGCCATAAAGCTGTTCCCTGCACAGAAATTTATAGATCAGACTAGGTTTTCCCTAGATTGATGGTAAAAACCTGCGTGAATGTATTGACATTCTCATCAATTCTAAGTCTGGCCCAATAATTAATTGGATGCCAACATTTGCTTTGAATATATGCGACCATGTACATGGCTAATAAGCCTCTTAGTAACTAGCTGTCATTCAGCTTTAAAACATAAGGCTGTGTGAAGTCACCTTTTCTAGGACAATCAGGTGCTTCAGAAACCTCAAACCTGGCTGTTGATTATTATACAAGAAAAAAAAGAGTTATGTATATTATGTATTAGGTATACTGAACCAACAATTATTTTTTATAGTAGTTATTAGTCACAGTTAATGTAAATTTCTAAATATATTCTACTGTCATTTAATTTGACCCAATTAGCTAATGCTATTTTATACCACTTGAAATGTCCATTTGTACATAAACCAAAATATTTGCAACATTTAACCTGCATAAAAAATACTACAAGGTATTGTTCATTGTTAGTTCATGATATCTAATGCAGCAACTACATAAATTAAAAATAGAAAAATAGCTGCTGCGAGTCATGACATACTGAACAATCCAAGACCAATATTCATTTAAATGTCATTGTGAATCACTGTAAATTAACAAATCTACTGGAGTAGTATGATTGTATGCAGTATTTCACCTTACAAACTCTTAATGTGTTGCGATCAAAAAAAAAAAAAAAAAAACTGTAATTTGTTCCAACAGCAGTGTTTTGTCATGAACAGGTTTCTGAACATATTAACTGCATTGCCCAGCTGGTGTTGGTAGGGACCCTTCCAGATCTGCCTCATGTTGCCTCATTAATTTAGAGATCTAAAAGCGGGCCTGACATAATGGAGCAGAACACGTGGAAGTCATTTGTCCGTCGACTACAGCTGACTGTGGACAACATTATTCACTGAATTCAACACATTATATTATTGTCAGTGTACCTCTCTTGTCCACCTGTTTCGTTTAGGGGTAATTTATAAATCAGACATTTTTGGTCTGTGTTATAGGCCTGCTACTCATAGTAATTAATTAGAACTGTAGTATCAATGCTGTGTGAAATTCAAAGGGGTAACATTTCAGGGGACAGTCTAGTGAGGCAAATTGACATTTGCTTATTGAATATTCTTTTGAATAATTTCAACTGCTTCACATCTCATACAAATATCCTAATATGAATCATTCTCCAAGCAATTTACAGGAAACATGTCTGTAATAGTACTGTAGAATTGCTCTTCACCATCTGCCTTGACAGAATGCAATGAACTTCTGTCAGAATGATTTTTTTTTTTTCCCTGAAATTGTGCTGATGAAAGCAAGCTCAAGTGCACATCTATCCTGATATAATACAGAGAAAATATGCTCTGGTGGCTCTTCACTTAATTAAACTATAAACATGTTCTGTCCGTACTTGTAAATGCACAGTTGTTCTACATTGTTGCCTTGTGTGGTAAAGCAAACTTGTTTATTTTGTCTTTTTAGAGGCTGATGCTGACGTAAACCTAACATTTACACTTCGCCCATCAATATCAGAAAATGTCACCCACCAATTTGCTTGCCTCATGCAACACCCAGGCAAACATCCTGAGGCATTCTCAGGCGTTAAAGAGAGATTGATTCCCATTTAAATGGAAATGGCATACACTGAGTCAAGTTGTCATTTTTGTCAGAATTGTCAGAAATGGAGAACCCGCTTTTCCCCGCGTTAGAGTCAAACAGCAACTTCCTTCGATGGACAAAGAATGATGCAATTTGGTCTCCTCTTGTGTCATTTAAAGATGAAGTGTGTAATTTCTGCACATCTGGCAGCACCAAACAGTATCGCTAAAATAATAACTGTCTTCAAACAGGTTTAAAACACTCCAGCCGTCTGCCATTTTTTAGATCAGTGGTCTTCAACTAAAATTGCTTGAGGTCCAGTAATGGACCCTCCTTCCCAGCCAATGTCCGGACAAATAATAGGCCTATACCTAAAATCATGAATTGACGGTTTTTATCAGACCAGGCTATCTGCAGGATATTTGAGACTTCTTAAGACCTTTTTTAATACTTTTCTTTTTTCTTTTTTTACGATTAACTTTTTACGATTTGCACCCTGCTCTTTTTACTGCAAGCATGACCACACTTCTGACCATAGCAACAGTTAACTGCAGTAGAAACCCATGGCACTGTAAGACCCAAATGGCTCTACTGAGCTGACCTTGATATCAATTTGATTTATTAGAAAATAGGGTTTGACATTTCTTTATTTCACTATTTCTGAATGGACACATGTTGGTGACCCCTGTTTTAGATGAACAGGTACTGTAGTCTTGCTCCAGATGTATACCACTGGTTGAGCCAAACAAACAGATTGCGGTTCCATTTGGTTTCACTAGAGGGGAAGAAACAGCACCTATAATCTACCTAGTCTCATGGCATAAATGTACCTGGGTGCACTTTTTAGTGAGATGTGAAATACGTACATCACTGCAGTTTACACTAGAGGCAGTAAAGCTCAGACACCTTTTATTACTTTTCACACAAATGTAGTTTTGATTAATAAAGTGTAATTTATCACAACTACTAAAGACAATTTTGTTATGACTTCAAAACAATATGAATATGCTGGGAGATTTGAAAACAGACGCTTTTGAAAATTAGCATTTCACATATCCAGTTTCATATACATTTTTTCATATGCGTTTGGTTTGTTCAGTAGCTCACAGAGTAAGGAGATGTACTTGAGAGGTAAGGAGCCCTGTGTAACTGCCATTTGACAAAGCAGTTGTAATCTGCATAAGGAATGCATCAGTAAATACATTTTTATATCAGTTTTGCATTTGTAAACACTCTTGGATAGGTTTAGGGTTGGGTTTGGTGTAGGGTATATTTCCAACAAGATAAGTTTATGGTAATTATGGTACTTTCCAACAAGAAAAGTCCCCGGATATTTGAATTCCGAACCATTGTACCAGAAGAAACATAATAAAAAACATGGCAATACGTAACTATTTCAACGTCACAAAAATGTGTCAGGGTTCACAAATTGAACCAGTGTTTTAGTCTCACTCACTGGACATTTCTCTTTGAAACTGAGGCGAAACATGCAGTAAGGTACGTAAAAACAGTGTTGCATAAAAAATGCAAAGAGGTAGGTATTTTTATGAGACCAGGTTGCCTTTAACACATTATGCTTCCAACGAAACAGTATGCTGAACTATATTAATCTGTCCAACAGCATTGCATTGCCAACTCATTTGGATTAGAATATCATAATGATGGCTGCTGCCCAAAGCAGAAAGATGTGCCATTGTAACATGCATAACAAGTAAATATGAGGGTAGAGCTTGCCAACATAGACGATCACTCGCTACACTTTAAAAACCCTGAAATCCAATAATCGGCACCACAAAATAAATCTATTAACATCTTTTGCTTGTTAATTAATTACAGGAACACTGTCATGATTCTGCCCTCGTGTCCTTGATTTTTTCCTAGTCTTGAGGCAGGATCATGACAGACCCATGTTTTGTGTACAAGCGCATGGCCTTGTCTTTGGGCCATGTGCTTGTGTTGTCTCGTTCCCTTGCCCCGCCCCCTTGTTATCCTAGTCGTGTCGTGATTGTCCTATCTGTAACACCTGTCGTGTCTTGATTAGTACCCCTATTTAGATCTCCTAGTGTGCTCTGTCTTGCGTCGGTTCAGTGTCATTGTGATTGTACCTGTTCCACTCTGTGATTGTTCCTTAAGAAGTGTTTGTATTACCGTGAGTGTTTGTTTATAGTTAGTATTTAGAGTCCTTGTTTATCTTGTCAGTCCAGTCCTGTTTTAGTTATTTAGTCTTTACCTTGCTCCGTGTTTTCCCCCTCGTGGGTTTTTGTTTCCCCTTTTTGTAATAAACCCTTTGTTTGAGAATCCCTGTCTGCACCTGAGTTCCTCCCTTACCAAGATCCTGACAGAATGAACCGACCACCAAGGAACTCAGCCGACAAGAGGCAATGCTGGATGGCATCAGCCAGCCAGCGAGATTGTTTTGAGGGCTCTCGCCTTGTGGTGTTCCGGGGGACCAGGGGAGGTCGTTCCGGAGCGAGCGGGCGAGAGGAGGAGCCCCAGAGGTCCCCACCTACCCAGCTGCCGGCGATCCCGGAGGGTCGTGTCCTGGCCGTGGCAACCCTGGGGGGTCAGGCAAGCCCCTCCCAGAGTCCTGAGGTGCCCTCCTCAGCCAGCAGTCTCCCCATGAAACGAGGGAGACGGTTTTCATGGGAGTCAACTTCTGAGTCTTCGGCGTCCGAGACTGCCCTGCCCGAGACCAAACTCCCCCAACCCGCCTCTGACCCAGCTGTGGCCTCTGCACCGCGCCCAAGGAGGAAGAGGAGGAAGAGGGGGCCTGCCGGTCCTGTGACCCTGTCTCCTCCCGTGCCAGCAGCGGAGAGCGCTGGCGTGCCCGTGCCAGCAGCGGAGAGCGCTGGCGTGCCCGTGCCAGCAGCGGAGAGCGCTGGCGTGCCCGTGCCAGCAGCGGAGAGCGCTGGCGTGCCCGTGCCAGCAGCGGAGAGCGCTGGCGTGCCCGTGCCAGCAGCGGTGGGCGTTCCCGTGCCAGCAGCGGGGAGCACTGGCGTGCCCGACCCAGCAGCGGTGAGCGCTGGCGTGCCCGTGCCAGCAGCGGTGGGCGTTCCCGTGCCAGCAGCGGAGAGCGCTGGCGTGCCCGACCCAGCAGCGGTGAGCGTGCCCGTGCCAGCAGCGGTGAGAGCTGGCGTGCCCGTGCCAGCAGCGGTGAGCGCTGGCGTGCCCGAGCCAGCAGCGGTGAGCGTGTCCGAGCCAGCAGCGGTGAGCGCTGGCGTGCCCAAGCCGGCAAAGAAGAGGGCAGTATGCAAGTCGGCAGTCGTGAGAGCGCAGGAGAGTGCCGCGGCCGACTCTGCAGCAAAGACTTTAGTTCAGTGTATCTCATCTCGTAAGGAGATGCCAATTGTCTTAGCGGCTAAAGCCTTTTCTGATTATTTGTCTAGTCTTGTCCGTATCCTAGAAGTCCCCGTCAGTCCTGTCTTGTCCTCAGACCCTGTCGCCAGAAATCCCGAGTGTCCTGATGTCGTCTCCCCGTGTCCCGTAGATGTCGTCTCCCCGTGTCCCGTGAGTGTTGCCCCGTGTCCTGCTGATGAAGTCATGTATCCTGTTGATGTGGCCCTGTGTCCCGTAGATGTCCCGTGTCCAGTAGATGTTGTCGCCCCGTGTCCAGTAGATGTTGTCCCCCCGTGTCCAGCTGTCGTCTCCCCGCGTCCCGTAAGTCTTGCCCCGCGTCCCGTAAGTGTTGCCCCGCATCCCTTGTCTGCTCCTATCATGTCCCCTGTCAGTTGTCCCGAGACCCCTCCCCGCCCCTCAACACCCAGACCTGCCCGTACCCCCCGTCGTCAGCCTTCGTCCTGTCCTCCTAGGATTCCTACCCCACCCACCGGCCCTGGTCTGTCCCCCATGAACTTTGTGGTCCCGCCCCCTCCCCTTCCCTGTTTGTTTTTTTTGATTTGTCACCCCAACCCTGCCGTTGTGTACTCATGTTTGCCTTTGTTGTTATTTGTCATGTCCTGTTGGTTTGTGTCTGTGTCCCAGTCTGTCATGTCAGTCGTGTCCCGTGTTTGATGTTCCCTTGAGGAGCGTCTGGAAGCCGCTCCTTAAGGGAGGGGTTCTGTCATGATTCTGCCCTCGTGTCCTTGATTTTTTTCCTAGTCTTGAGGCAGGATCATGACAGACCCATGTTTTGTGTACAAGCGCATGGCCTTGTCTTTGGGCCATGTGCTTGTGTTGTCTCGTTCCCTTGCCCCGCCCCCTTGTTATCCTAGTCGTGTCGTGATTGTCCTATCTGTAACACCTGTCGTGTCTTGATTAGTACCCCTATTTAGATCTCCTAGTGTGCTCTGTCTTGCGTCGGTTCAGTGTCATTGTGATTGTACCTGTGATTGTGATTGTTCCACTCTGTGATTGTTCCTTAAGTGTTTGTATTACCGTGAGTGTTTGTTTATAGTTAGTATTTAGAGTCCTTGTTTATCTTGTCAGTCCAGTCCTGTTTTAGTTATTTAGTCTTTACCTTGCTCCGTGTTTTCCCCCTCGTGGGTTTTTGTTTCCCCTTTTTGTAATAAACCCTTTGTTTGAGAATCCCTGTCTGCACCTGAGTTCCTCCCTTACCAAGATCCTGACAAACACATGTTGGACCATTGCTTGCATTAAACTGTTAAATAGTATTGGGACCAAACAGTTAACATGCTGACCCCTCATGGTTAGTTTCTAAGATGACTGATCTCATGCTAAATGATGCATTTAAACATGCATTTAAATGTGATATATTTAAACCAAATTGTATTCTTGTGATGTTAAAAGTTTTGAATAGCTTTCTGATAGCTCCCTATTCTACAGTATGGTTTTATGGGATTTGCGTATGCAGTAGGTCTTCTGTATTTAGCATGCCTCTCATTTGACATACTGCACTTTCCATGCTAGTATTTGCATACAAATAACTTTCACATAGTACCAAAATAATAATACACTGGAGCTGGGATCATAATTAATAACTTGCATATGTGGATTAATTCCATTGCTATTAGTATCTGTGGGTTTCTAAAGGTAGACTTCATGCATTCTCAAGATGATTTGTGATTTACAAACAAACAAACAAACAAACAAAAATGGGATGGATTCAGGATCAGTTTTTGTGTTATATTTTTCACAGATTATATAAATTGATAGATTATATAAATTGTTCACAGGAACATTTGGTGATATGCACAGTCCTTGTAAATGAGTGTTTCTGTAACACTTTAGTAGCTATTAATGCTATGAACAAAGTCTATTAACCAATACTTTCATGTATGGACAAGATATATATAGTCACAGTTATGGACTTCTGTTCTTACTGAGTTTCCTTATTTGGTCATGTTCCTTTTCTTCTTTAGTTGATTAATTAGCCCCACACCTATTTCTGTTTCCCACTGATTATGTTCCCAGTTATTAAAAATCTGTGTTTTCTTTTTTGCTCTGTCTGCTATTGATGTTAGATGTTTTGGATGTGTGTTTGGATGTGCCCTTTTTTTCTATTGTGGATCATTAAAATAACTATTTTGATATCTCCTCTGTTTTGCGCTTTGCCTTTTACACCAACACATGTGCCATATGCATATACATAATAATTTGGAGCTCAGAGGACAGAGGTCTCTGTCAGGGAACTGGTTCGGTTCTTTCAGATCAATAATGCAGACCCTAAATTGAAATGCACTCAGCCTGAACTGCAGAATTAGTTTGTAATCTAATGTCAGGTGGGTACAAGCTTCAACACCCCTAGCCACGAAATAGAGAGAGCATAGACAAAAATTTAACAAGGCCTCCCTGTCACCACTCAGTTAATCTTACCCATTGAATATGGAAAGGAAGGAGGAATGATTAAATATCAACATATCCGCATGAAGAGCACCATTTCATGCCCTTGCCCTCAGCCTCTGAGCCATCGCTTTCACTGTCCAAGGGTTGTGAGAAAACATTTTGTCTAATAACCTGCTTAAAGATATTGAATCCTTAAAACCCACAGGATATATTTTATTTTGTTAATGCATAATCACTAGACTTATACTTTAAAACATCACCTGACACAAATAAATGCAAATTGTGTCATCTGATTAGACTGCTTGACTACTTCGTTTTAACAATTCATAGTTTATATATATATTATAATGTAAGGCCTTATGGCAATTCTCTTGTACTAATAACCATGCATCCGTTAATATATAACCCATAAGCAGGACTGTCTATTTTAACTCGAGCTGTAGAACATTTAAGATGTAATAAGCAGAGGAAGACATTGCCTGAGCAAATTACATTGCCTGAGACTATTGACAAGTCTCCCACATTATCTGTTCCTCTGTTAAACCTCTGTTAAACCTCTTAAACTCGCAGCATCAGAGGAAAACTGTCCTTTAAGAGCACAGAAGGACTTGGGGGGACAAAACAACACAGGGAAAATAACAGTTCAGATATGAAGAAAACAAATGAAGCTATTTAGATCTTCTGGAGAAAAAAAAATAATAATTTTCTCTTCTGACAAGCAACATCAATGTGTACTCTACTTTTCGAAATATAACGTACAATCAATACACACCATACTCATCATAAAATTTACAAAATATAATAAGCCAACCAAATCAAGAATTATAACTCTTACCCATCTGTTTTGTTCCATCTGTTCCAATTTACTGACTGCAATGTCATTTAAATATTTTACCAATTTTTAGCATACAGTAGATTTTTCGGTCCCACTTTTAGTTAAATACTCTGTACTTACTTTTTAATGAATCATTTGGTACAATGCACTTACTGTGCACATGTATTTTAATTGTAAAAATACCGGCATGTAATTACATCTGTATTTAATTTCTGTGATTACATTTATAATTACACTGTGAACCCATCCCTTGCACCAACCCACCCTTAATCCTACCTATACCTCCAGACCTGTCCCTAACCTCAATAGCAGCAAAAGTGTTTCGCAATACAATATTAACAAAGTACACTGTACTTATTTGTTTGATGTAAGTGCATGGCAGTTAATATAAACTGGGACCAATTTGTTTTATACAGGTGTGTCAAGATTCAAATAAATTAAAAAAGAAATACAGCAAAAGAGCATAACACTTTTATATGAAGTGGACTGGATTCTAAAGTGTTACAATATATATACATACATACATACATGTAGCATGTCAGTTGCATAGCTGTTTTCATGTTTTATTTATTTATTTATTCTTTATTTTTACAAATTCTTAACAAAAAAAACAAAACAAAAAACATGATATTGTTGGTCTTCTTTTGTTGCAGATACATTTTTAGATAATTGCTCTATAATGTATTTTTATTATTTCTCTCCTGAGCAGTAATGACTATATTATCAGCCCATATATGCCCACCAAACATCAGGCTTCACACTAATTAGAAGCCGGGTCATTAGAGTAATTAAATGAAAGATTTGTTACCTTATCCAGTTTGACTTTACTCACATTGTACTCATCTTTCGTGTGTGCAGCCATTCAATCTCAGACTGAAGAGTGTCTTCATATCCTATTAACTAATTTAATTAAATCCCATGTGGAGAGGGATATTTCTCTTCATGGTAGTTGTTAACCAATGTAATTATCTACTTACTGAGTTGAATTCAGGGTCTACCCCATCTCTGTCAACAGAGCAAAATTAAGAGTGTACTTTTAAATTTATATCAGATCTGCAGAGAACAAATTTGATTTGCCTATTACAATGTAATATTAACATTTTTGGTCAAATTGAATGTTAGAATATGTGTGCATTGCTTTCCTTTGTCTTATGAGTGCGCTAGAAATCTGTTGATGGCAGATGCTCATACATCTATGTAGAATAGGTTGTCGACTAATTTAGATTTTAGAATCCAGAGATAGTCTACCTGTGGGTCCTATTAAAAGATGTGTAAGTTTAGTATACATATAAAATGTAGTTATGAAACACTGTATAGCATTAAAAAAAAAAAAAAAAATTACTCCATAAACTGCAATGATTATATTTTGTTTTTAAATACTCACAAATCTTTCAGAATCCCACCGACCCGCAAACCAATCTTGCCAGTTAAAAAAAAAAAAAAGGTGAAGATTCAATGTGAAGATTTTTTTATTTATTTATTTAATTATTATTATTTATTTTTTTTAATAAAAATTAATTTAAGTCGGTGGGAACACATCTTAGTCCAATCTAGACATGCTGGACTGAGTTCCAATCTCTGTATCTTTTTTTTATTATTAATTCTCAGTCAAGATCTCCCTCTTTCTCTCTCTCTCTCTTTCAACTACATGCTTCAGAAAGATCGCTGTCATAATACAATTGGCCCCCGAGAAGAATCAGTAGTTGGATGTTTATTTGCTCTACTTCCAGTACATCTAACGTTATTTGTACTTGTATTTATTGTGGCAGTCTGCCACTACTCACTTGCTTTTCATTTATCAAAGGGCCCACTACATTGATAGCACTAACCATGCTGTCTCTCCTTTTTGTTACTCAGATCTGAGGTTCTGGATATCGCTCCAACATCTGTAAATAGAAACCAGCAATACAAAACAGTTGTGCTAAGCATTGGTGATGATTGTTAGGTGAAAAAAGCAGATTGTTAAGTTAATTCTCTCTTTTGACGTTATCTCTTGATCAAGCAGACGTGTGAGGAGAATGTCACATCAAACTACTTCTAAACTTCAAAACCAGCTATATGGAGCAAAGAATCCAAAATCTGTACATTAAAAGAAATAGACTGGGTTAAAAGGCTGGGTTTATTCTTCTTTCAAACCACCTGACCTCTTTTTTACCAGCCTTGAAAGAGTGACCTTTAGATGTCAGTTCAGTACATGATCATGTCTTGGCCAAATACAAGAAAGTGCTCTAATGTTGGGTCATTTAACAGCAGTTACCGTCAACATGGGGATGGATTCACTCCTGACAGGTCTACTACAACAGTCAATAAGACTTCATTTTAATGCTCCCATCTAAAGGGATTGGCTGTGAAATTAAAAGGTGTGAGTATGGGATATTGTGTTCCTATTCCTTACGGTCATATTTTGAATCATGCTACATTACCTTTGAGCTTATGAAAAAAGGCAAGAGACATGATTCAAGAAAAAATGCAACATGTGGCTTCCTTTTAATCTCACTTATCATGACTAATTATTGTATTTTTGTTGAGTGAATTGAAGTCATGCATAAGTGTATTTATTTAAGCATTATGAGAATCCAAACAGTTCAAAATCAATTGAAATCAAATGAAAAGCTGTGTTTTTGTAATAATCAAATGAATCATTAAGTATTACCGAGACTTATGTCCATAAATTCAGTAACCTACTGTTGTTTTGGTGTATCACTCATGAAACAGAAAAGGAGCAGTTTGTTTCTTTGAACACACAGTTGCGGATCTTTTATGTTGCTGTTGTGTTTATTGGACTGTCTAGCTTTTAATGTACGGATTAAACTCTTTTATGAAGTGATCTCACTTAAAGAGTTATTTAGTCAAATTTAGGCAGGAAAAGTTTTAGAATTTTTATCATGTTAATGTAAAAGAATGTGTGCAATATAACTTGTGTTTGTTGTTTTTTAATGTATTTGTAATACTTGTATTTTTTAATTGTTGTTGCCGTGAAAATATACTTTGATGCTGACATGGCATTAAATAAATATATACTACACTATATTGCAGTTGTGCTTCATTGATCACTGATTCTTGTCATTCCACGGGTGGAAGACAGCAGCAGAGAGTGGATGAGGGCATTGTAGCATTGAACAGTGCAGTCAAGACCTTTGAACAGAATTCGTTCCCCCCATCGCCATTTTATTGTGCATTGTTGGTGCTGTTGTTTTATGCTCAGCTCTACTACTGGGATTCACTGTGGTGCTACAGTGAAGCATTATTTCTTGAATAGGACCTTTTTTATTCCACTTAGATGGGTTTTATTTCACCCAGGTTCTTATTTTTTCCTTCAGAAGTAAGCTTGTCTCAATCATTCATTCACTTGCTCTGTGGTTTACCAATATTCTATGCAAAAACAAACAAACAAACAAACAAAAAATTATTTTCAACCTGGCTCCTGATGAAAATAAGAACTGGCTTCAACCATCATTCCCATCTTGTCTTTCTCAGATATAACAGTATCTGCCAGTATATATATATATATATATATATATATATATATATTTTTTTTTTTTTTTTTTTTTTTTTACAATGTTAGCCTAAAATTATGAAATGCCACCCTGACAAACATCTCAGTGCATCAATTTATAGATATGTTCCTTGAAAAGATGTGCTTAGGCTAACATATGGATCCCGCACCAACTTAAAACTCCTCTATTCACAATTTCAAGTGGTCTATAAAGTCAAAATTGAACTTTCTTTTTTTCTTATCTGGATTAACAGGTTAAACCTATAAGTGAGTGCAGAATAGATTAATTTGCTCTTTCAGTCGGTTCTGGCCATTGAACAATTTCTGTAGCCAGAAGAGAGACAATTGTATCTCCCTATAGGCAATTATGGTACATTCTAATGATAATGGCATCTGAGTCTGTGCATTTTCAGATGAATAGTTTAAAGGAAAGCAGAACAGGCCTTCTTGAATTATGTGGTAACCAGTCCTTTTTAATAGCAGCTCATAATTTCACAGATCAATGAGCATTACCTGCAGCAGTAAAAGAGGGTAGAATTTGTACGCATGCCAAATTCAATATTTTCCACCTATTGTTGAACAAAGACAAAGCCATTGCAAATGTACAATGGAAATTGTTTTTTTCACAATTAAGTCTTATGTTGCACACACAATGCACTAATGACTTTATAAAGCTTGCAAATAAATTTTAAGACAAACAAATAAGGTTGAGTAAATGATGTCAACGTAAGAATTATGCCTTTTAGTGTTTCATTCTAAGCAAATGCTTTAAATAAGTGTTTCTCCCAATGCAGACATGTTTTAACTCATATTGCTGGATAGCTCTAAAAACTACATCTTAATTTTCAAGCTGCCACTCTGGGAAATAAGACCATGAAAATGTTGACTCACTATGTCACCACTCCGATTCATTCAGACAGATGTGTGGGAGTATTGTTTTGTTATTGTGTTACAAGGGAGTCACATGATACTTTTAATAAGGAAGGAGTTTGAAGACATTAATCCTATTAACATAGTCACTATCCTCAAGGCACAATGAAATTATTCTGAACTGCATATAGCAGAATAAGGAAGACCCACTACTAGCTTTTACCCCTAACCAATCTTGTTATCATATGTCTAAGTGTCCACATAAACCAACCAAACTAATATAAATTAAATCATCACATTGCATAAAAATAAAACAACCAAAGTTTTTTCTTTTTTTTTTTTTTTTTTATAATGTGAATTAATAATGCATAACAACTACTCTGGCTCAGTGAATTGAAACTCATACTTTGGATTTGCCAAAGGGTCGACTGCAAAATATTCAGATTGACTTTAGAATTTAAGAGTGGAAAACATAGAGAGATCAGCTACGCTGAACCAGATATGTGTATATGTACAATGTCTTAAGCCAGAGCCTTTAAATACATATCACTCAATCATTGCAATTGAATAAGGCCACATACTGTATTTGTTGGTAGTAGACTGAGGGGATGATGTTCATTCAGTATATATCTACTGTATATTACACACACACACACACACACACACACACAAAAAAAATGTATATATATATATATATATATATATATATTGTAGCAAAGAGCTATCTGAATTACTAAGGCTAGCAAGGTATCGTAGTGAACCGGGTGTGTCGGTCAGAACACACAGAGCAGAGTATTAGTTTCAATACGTTTAATAATCATAAAGTATGATGATTAACATTGGTGAGGGAAGACAGCCTTTACATAAACTGCAGTGGTTAAATGTCAGGATACTGTAATATGAGCTTGTTCACGATGAGAGGTTTGGGTATTTTGTTCAGTCGATGGGCTGCTTTATAAACTCAGATTAGATGAATATTCTTAGCTCTGTTCAATCTCTGTAATTGCAGCATCAGAGAACATTGAGATGATGAAGCTGAATCAAGTGCAAGTTATATCCATCCAGAATGGAATCAAATGTACAGGCTATCCACTGTGATCTTTACTGCAGTTGGTTTGACTCACGACAGGCTGGATGATTATCAAAGGATGAGAGCTTGATGTATTGTAGATATGTGCAGGACATATGCAAACAAGTTTGTGGAAGTGTGTGTGGTTTATTCCTACAAACACAGAGAACAGGAATCTAACATCAGTAATTAACATAATAAACATATTGACATACATTCTAGGCTGCTCCCCTCAGGCTGTAATACAATAGTAGAAACACTGAATATAACATCACATTCACTGATATCTATGTGATCAATAATATGGGTATTAACATTGTAACTTTAACTGCAATCATAAATACCTCAGATGCAGCACATCTCGTGCAATAACTGCGTCACAACTAACAAACAACTATAAAGCAAACAACAGTGTAAAACGATCGTTACTCACTTCTACAGGACGCACACAGCACAAATACAGTCAAACTGAGGCTGATAAATGACAATGAACATCTCTGGCACTAGTTATGCGGAGAGACCGATCGCTAAATGTCACAGACACAGACTGTCGATTGGTTCATACTGACGTCGGCACGTATGCGCACACACGCACCGATACGTGATGTACATATTTCAAAATCAAAGTCCTCAACAGATTCAATGCAGCAGCACTCTGTAGCTCTCTTTATCGACTTTTGCACAGCCGCCCCCAAATTGTGTGCAATTTGTCTCCGCAAAAGGCTAAGTTGAATCTGTTGCACCTGGAGTGCATTGCTCATCCACTTCAGTGTCAGGTATCGTTGGAAGAGTAATCAGCCGGGCAACGGGTCTGGTATAAACCTTATCCTTGACTTGGATATCCGCAGACCTCACGTGACCATCTGCACTACAATGTACTGCAACCACTCTACCAATGGGCCAGAGTGCTCTGGGGAACTGTGGGTCTATCAACAGAACTACTGAGCCCACTGTCAGATCCTCTGAGGCTCCATGCCACTTCTGCCTGTGCTGCAAGGTTGGCAAATAACTCCGAATGAACCTGGCCCAAAAGTGATCCGCTATAACTTGGCAATGTCGCCATCTTCGTCTGCTCAGTCCTTCACTCTTAGGGTACACTACTTGGGGCAGTGCCCCATCTGGCCGCCCCATGAGGAGAACATTTGGGGTTATAGCATCCAAGTCAACAACATCAGACGAGGTGTAACCCAGTGGCTTCGAATTTAAGATAGCCTCAACTTCGAGAAGAACTGTGTACAGTACCTCTTCAGAGATTGGCTGAACTCCTATGACCGTGTACAAAGCTGCCTTGACAGACTTGATTTCCCGCTCCCACGTACCCCCAAAATGAGGTGCGGCAGGAGGATTGAAATGGAAGTCAATCTTTTGTTTGGCAAGAAGTTGTCTGAGATCTGAGGACATACTGCGGAAGCATTCACTGAGCTCCTTCTCGCCTCCTCTAAAATTTGTACCCTGGTCTGAGTAGAGCTCCGCTGGAGTCCCTCGGCGAGCAATGAATCTTCTGAGACTCATCAGAAAGGAGTCGGCATCCATCCCGTGTATGAGGTCCAAGTGCACTGCTCGGGTGGTGAGGCACTTATAAATGATACCCCATCTTTTCTCTGAACGCCTCCCCAATTTGACTTGGAACGGTCCAAAACAATCTACTCCAGTCGAGTAGAACGCTGGCTTGTATAACCGTAAACGGGCTACTGGTAAATCAGACATCTTCGGGATTGATGGCTTGGATTTCCATCTCCTGCACTCTTGACATTGATACTGAACCCTCTTAATCGCTTCTCTACCTCGGAGGATCCAGAACTGACGCCGTATTTCTGCGAAGACCCGCTCTGTTCCTGGGTGACACAAACGTGCATCATAATCCTGGATAAGCAGTTTAGTTGTCCAATATGAAGGGTCCAAAATAATTGGATGTTTGAACGCTGGGTCCAGCAACTCTGCACGTCGGAGTCTACCTCCTACTCGAATCACTCCCTCGACCGGGTCTAGCTCTGGGGAGAGGGTAAGAAGCCGGCTACTCCGACCTACCAACCTTCCAGCTTTGAGACGACTCAGCTCCTCTGCAAAGCACGCTGATTGACTTCTACGGAAAACCGTCAACTCTGCTTGCCGATAGTCCTCTGCAGACAAGGGCTTCTTCAGGTCCGCCGCCCCGTGAGCCTCCTCTGCTACTGCCTCTACCAGAGCTTTCCAAGATGAGAATGACTGGCCTAGAGTGGTTTCTTTTCCATCCACACTGCATACCACTCCACAGGAAGTTAGCTTCCTGTATTCTGAGGTATCAAGTCCTGACACCTCTCCCGGTGAGGATGGCCATTCAGCAGGTCCTTTAAGGAGGAAGGATGGGCCTTGACTCCAACGATTAGGCATGACTAGTTCTGCTAATGTCTTTCCCCTGGTGACATCGTCGGCTGGGTTCCGTGCAGAGTCTACATAGCGCCAGGTACATCCTGCTGTGAGCTCCTGGATCTCTGCCACACGAGTACCCACGAACACCTTGAAGCGGCATGACTCAGACCGCAACCATGTCAGCACTGTTGTCGAGTCACTCCAAAGAACAATCTGATCCAACTTCACGGTCAGCTCTCTCTCGATGGTCTTGGCAAGTTGAGCTGCTGTCAAGGCACCACAAAGTTCAAGACGGGGAACAGAATGCTGTTTGCGGGGTGCTACTCTGGATCTGGCTGCTATGAAAGCCAAATAGACTCTACCCTGAGTGTCTTCTGTCCTCATGTAAGACACTGACCCATAAGCCTTTTCGGAGGCATCACTAAACACGTGAATCTGCCGAGAGGTGATCTCCTGCTGGGCATGAGTGGGAGTATAAGGTCTGGGCAGCGAAATACTCGACAACAAGGGCAACTCTGATTCCCACTCCATCCATGCCCGTTGCAAGTCTGCGGGTAAGAGGGGGTCGTCCCAATCACGCGGTTTGTCCCACATGCTTTGGACAATCAGCTTGGCGCGAGTTGTGTAGGGTGCGATAAATCCCAGGGGGTCGTATTGTCTGGCGACCACTTTATAGACATTTCTCATGGTTAGGGATGTGTACTGTAGAGTCCGGCTCTTGTAGCCTAAGGTGTCTGTCTCCCACTGCCAATTGAGCCCAAGGATCGGTTCTGACAATCCAGACTCATTCTTTGAAAGCCATCCCTCCATGTTATCTGACCTTGCTTCTGTTGGTAGGTGCTGAAGAACTTCTGGCTTATTGCAAGCCCATTGCCTGATCTCAAACCCTCCAGAGGATAACACTGACCTGAGACTGTCAACCAACACCTTGGCTTCGTCTGTGTTGGGAACACTCTGGAGACAATTGTCCACATAGAAGCAGTGTTCCACTGAATGTCTCACTACCCCTCCTGGCCCAGGATGATTTCTTGCATGCATCTGAAGAGCAAAAGTGGCACAGCACGGTGAGCAGGCAGTACCGAAGGGTAGAACTTGCCACTCGTAGACGTCAGGGCTTTCATCCCGTCTCATATCACGCCATATGAATCTAAGAAGTGACCTATCCTCCGGTAGGAGTCGAACCTGATGGAACATTGCTCGAATGTCGCCACTGACTGCTACCGCGTGTTCCCTAAAGCGCAACAGGACTCCCAGGAGTGAGGGGCCCAGCGTAGGACCGGGAAGGAGGGTGTCATTCAGACTTATACCTTGGAACTTGAAGGAACAGTTGAAGACCAACCGATTCTTCCCGTTGTGGCTCACAACATGGTGTGGAATGTACCACGACTCATCTGTAGTAGAGGTCTCTTTGGGGTCAACTTCCTTGACTGCTCCACCTTCCACTAACTTGTGGATCGCTGCACTGTGCTCCTGGGCACGTAATGGGTCTTGACCCAAACGTCTCTCAAGACTCCGGAGATTAGGTAGGACGGCTTTGATAGGCGCTCTAAGGGGGGGAACATTCGGCTTCCGTAACAACGGCGTTGCATATCTAAGAATGTTTCCAACTTGCACTCGTTGAGTCTTGGCTTCCAACAGCTCCACGGCTTCTCTATCCTGCTTCGACCGCATAGCCAGTCTACTGCTTTGATATGGCAAGATATCCATCTGCCAAAGCCTCTCCACATCCTGCAAAAGCTCGGCAGTTTGGCCTGAAACACCAGTCAGAAGACATTGTTGAGTAGGTGACATCCATTGTGTGAAATGTGCTGGCCCTTGGAGCGTCCATCCCAGCCTCGTGCGAATGGCTACAGGTCCTCCTGGAGGGCCCAATCTCACCGGCTCAACAGGGGTAAGTAAGTTCGGATAGTCTGCTCCAATCAGAATGAGTGGCTTAACCCGTTCAAATGACTCCAGGGGAAGATCCGCCAAGTGCTTATACCTTCTCTTCAAACTGGCCACCGGATAGGAATGGTCTGCTAAACCCAAACGCTGTGATGTGAACGCTTCCCTAATCCGAAAGTTCCTCTTGGGATTTGCAAGGGGTGATATAGTGAATGAGACAGCAGATCCTCGAAGTGTCTGAACTTCCTGACGGATGGTACGGAGGGCGAGCTCTTCTGGCTTCTTCTGCAAGTTTAAGATGTCAACTGCTTCTGGGAGGAGCATTGTGCGTTCGGACCCATCATCCAGAATCGCATAGGTGTCTAACGTTCTGCCTCCATTGCGCAGTAACACTCTTACAACTTTCAACAATACACGAGAAGTAGCTGAGGGCCGATCTATGTAAAGAACGTCTGTGCTGGTACTCACCAGGCAATTCTCAGATTTCGGCGGCTCGGCTGAAGAGCGTGAGTTGGCATCATGCAAGACTCTCAAGTGCTTCCCATTACACACATCACATAACCTCTTTAGATCACACTGGGCGGCCATATGTGCTCTTCCACATCTCCAACATCTCTTATTGATCCTTATCCATTCAATAACCTCCTCTTTCGTGAGCTTCTGTATCGCTGGACATTTATTAAGGAAGTGTTCTGTACACTCACAAAATGGGCAATATGGCTTTACTCTGCTCTTCCTTTGCTGCACTGAAGGGCCTTCCGTTTTAATCGCTCTGCCCTGTCCACTCTCCGATCCATGCAACACTGTAGCTGCTGGTCTGCTGCGTTTCCTCTCAACCCGATAGCCTGATGTTCCCTGACCACTGATACCTGAAGTGGAGTCATAGCCTTGGCACCATGACTCATAACGTAGCCATTTTGCAAGATCCAGCAATGTATGCGTGTGACCAGAATGCTGGAACATCTGACGACGGAAGTTTGCTCGCATCTCTGGTGGAAGCTTGGTGAGCAATCGAGCAACATGTGAGCCACATCGTAATTCAACCTCCCCATCTGGACCTAACGTCTGCAGCATACCCACAAGCGACTGCACCTGCAGAGAAAACCTCTCAAAGGCAGCTATATCCCCTCTTCTCACCTCAGATGAATCCATCACCGCAGCGATCCTCTTCAAGGCGACTTGATGCGGCTGTCCAAACTTCTCTGTTAAGGCGATCATTGTGTCGGTATATGGCATAGGTGAATTAATAAAGGAGTCTGCAATGAGACACGCCTCTTCTAGCTTTACATGATCCACCAGAATCTGGTACTTAAAAAGCTCTGAAGCATCGGCCGGCAACAGATTAGTTAGGGCTAACTTCAGACGAGAGAACTCCATCGGGTCATTACGAATGAAAAGGGGAATCTTCGGCGTAGGCCCCCGGTACTCCCCTCCCAATGTCACTGACCCAGGGGAGAAATGTGTACTTTGAGTAGGGTATGACTGATTCATGCCAGGTCGGACTCCACTCCTCCGTGCAGAGCCCCCATCTGAATGATAAACAGGGGGTGGATGTGAAACAGTAGAATAAGTTGCTGGCCTCGGAGTACAAACCTTGGCATTGTACTGATCAAAACCTCCTCTAGTCTGGGAAGGGCCTACCACTCTCGGGGTGGAGTGTGAATGAGTGGGCATCAGGACATTAGAGGCAACACTCTCTTTCATGAGCTGCAACTCGCTCATCATCCGATCCAAGACATTAATCATACGCATTTCTTCACCAACTGCAAATATCGGAGGGTCATCTGGTGTAGGCCACGGTGGGGGAGGTAACTCTTCATTAGGCTCCTCTATCTCTGAAGCCTGAAAGTCATCCGATGTAGCAAGGGGTGGCATGGGCCATCTCTCTCGGGACTGATCTCGCTGTACTGCTAATGGCGCTCTGGCTGAGGCTGTCAATTCACCCTCTCTAGTATCATGATGTGAAACTGAATCATACCGCATACTCTCACTCAGTAACCTGCTCTGTGGTACTCCCTCCGTTCTGTAAGGCATAGGGGTATAAGACGGTCTGGAAGTGTCTAGGAAGCTCTCCTCGAAGCTTAGAGAGTTATCATCTGGAGGCGGGTAAAGCTCATTCCACGTCACATGAGACTGTGAGCTTTGGCTTTCTCTTGGTGCGGGCGGTGCCACTGAACTCTGTCTCTGGTAATGCATAGCACTGACCTCATAGTCTTTCAAATAAGAGGGCTGTCTGATTAAACGCTTAGGCCGGGTGGACATGGCCTCTAATACTCCAACACTCTGCTGCATACTCCCAGCACAGCTACGTATCCGGCTCGAAGGACCACTTAATGTAGCAAAGAGCTATCTGAATTACTAAGGCTAGCAAGGTATCGTAGTGAACCGGGTGTGTCGGTCAGAACACACAGAGCAGAGTATTAGTTTCAATACGTTTAATAATCATAAAGTATGATGATTAACATTGGTGAGGGAAGACAGCCTTTACATAAACTGCAGTGGTTAAATGTCAGGATACTGTAATATGAGCTTGTTCACGATGAGAGGTTTGGGTATTTTGTTCAGTCGATGGGCTGCTTTATAAACTCAGATTAGATGAATATTCTTAGCTCTGTTCAATCTCTGTAATTGCAGCATCAGAGAACATTGAGATGATGAAGCTGAATCAAGTGCAAGTTATATCCATCCAGAATGGAATCAAATGTACAGGCTATCCACTGTGATCTTTACTGCAGTTGGTTTGACTCACGACAGGCTGGATGATTATCAAAGGATGAGAGCTTGATGTATTGTAGATATGTGCAGGACATATGCAAACAAGTTTGTGGAAGTGTGTGTGGTTTATTCCTACAAACACAGAGAACAGGAATCTAACATCAGTAATTAACATAATAAACATATTGACATACATTCTAGGCTGCTCCCCTCAGGCTGTAATACAATAGTAGAAACACTGAATATAACATCACATTCACTGATATCTATGTGATCAATAATATGGGTATTAACATTGTAACTTTAACTGCAATCATAAATACCTCAGATGCAGCACATCTCGTGCAATAACTGCGTCACAACTAACAAACAACTATAAAGCAAACAACAGTGTAAAACGATCGTTACTCACTTCTACAGGACGCACACAGCACAAATACAGTCAAACTGAGGCTGATAAATGACAATGAACATCTCTGGCACTAGTTATGCGGAGAGACCGATCGCTAAATGTCACAGACACAGACTGTCGATTGGTTCATACTGACGTCGGCACGTATGCGCACACACGCACTGATACGTGATGTACATATTTCAAAATCAAAGTCCTCAACAGATTCAATGCAGCAGCACTCTGTAGCTCTCTTTATCGACTTTTGCACATATATATATATATATATATATATATACACACACACACACACACAGTACAGACCAAAGGATTGGACACACCTTCTCATTCAAGGAGTTTTCTTTATTTTCATGACTATGAAAATTGTAGAGTCACACTGAAGGCATCAAGGGCTATTTGACCAAGAAGAGTGATGGGGTGCTGCGCCAGATGACCTGGCCTCCACAGTCACCGGACCTGAACCCAGTCGAGATGGTTTAGGGGTGAGCTGGACCACAGACAGAAGGCAAAAGGGCCAACAAGTGCTAAGCATCTCTCGGGGAACTCCTTCAAGACTGTTGGAAGACCATTTCAGGTGACTACCTCTTGAAGCTCATCAAGAGAAAGCCAAGAGTGTGCAAAGCAGTAATAAAAGCAAAAGGTGGCTACTTTTTGAAGAACCTAGAATATGACATATTTTCAGTTGTTCCACACTTTTTTGTTGTGTATATAATTCCACATGTGTTCATTCATAGTTTTGATGCCTTCAGTGTGAATCTACAATTTTCATAGTCATGAAAATAAAGAAAACTCTTTGAATGAGAAGGTGCGTCCAACTGTACTGTGTATATATATATATATATATATATATATATATATATTATGGTTATGTATGTATTATTTATTTCAGTAAACACCATTTCTACACCAGACGTAAGCTGTGCCACAAAATACAGAAAAAAAAAAAAAACATAAACAAATATTTTATTTCAAAATGTACTCTCCCTATCCAGCCCTGAGCAAACCATAAGGGGAAATCCTGAAATTAAGTAAAGTGGTTGAAAATAATCGTGTTGGATTAACTTCATTTTTCTTTTTTTTTCTTTTTTTGTATAAATATTCATGCATTCAGCATGCGGAAAGCACTGAGGCCAAGATTACCGTCGAGCCAAATGAGAATATCTATTATACACGAGCTACTGTTTAAACACTGCGCATTCATTTCAAAAGGCATCAGCCTCATTTCTTTGGAATATTTTGTTGTTTTAGCACTGTAGATATGTATGAGAGCTTACAGTAAAAACAGCTTTTAATTCACACAAGAGCACTGCTCTCATTTCCATAATTGCTGAACTTGGCCGCTGCCAGGTATATTCACCAGATACTCCCACTTGCATTGCCCTGCTATTTAATCTTAAGGCCCTGTCAAGCGAGACTGATGAATCTTGTCAACGCAAGAAAAGACTCTGATTGGACTAGTCCAGCAATTTAATATTAATTTGAGACTGAAATGCAGCCTTGCCTTTGTATATATATATATATATATATATATATATATATATATGTGTGTGTGTGTGTGTGTGTGTGTGTGTGTGTGTGTGTGTGTGTGTGTGTGTGTGTGTGTGTTTTTTCTTGGATACTAATTTCAAAAGTGTCAGCATATTTGTGGATGAAGGCCTGTAGTTAGGAAGCATCATCTCTGCATAATCCAAATACACTTTTATCATTGCAAGCCAAAGTCTTTGTGCTCAGAGATCTGAATGGGTTGACAGTTAAATCCCTACGCTTTTCAAACTTTGCTCTGCTGTTTGGGATCTATCCATTACTCTGACACCTCATTTCTTTCTGCAAGTGACCTAGAAAGAGGAGGCAGTGGAGATGCATACAGAACCGCTATGCTTTCAGGATCGTACCACCTGTGCGAAGTGGATAACCTCTCCTCTGCAGGGGCATTGTGTTTACTGGCTTCCCTGGTTACTGATGAGAGTCAAATTCTATCTGAATCCCTGAGCCATGCCGCTCTTTGTAACTAGGACAAGTGGTGGTAAAGTGAGAGTGCTCGCGTGAATAGAAACAATAAGTAAAATTGTTCTGTCTTCAGTAGAGAAAATGCATTGGTAAGATAAAAGTCTGCTAAAAAAGTGAATTTGGAAAAGAAGGTCATTGAGCAAGGTATGCTGTATAAGCAACATATACTTATCTCAGTGTGATATCTCATCAGTTTTCAGTGTATTTAAATTTTCATTATACAGTACAGCAGTGGTTATAATGTTATTTTAGTCACATTGAGATACTATTATAGTCTTTAATAATATTTTATTCTGTTTTCCATTTTGATTTTAATTAAAGGTTTGGTAAATTTTATTTGTTTGTGTGTATACATATATTATATTAATTAATCTTTATTACATTGTTAGTTTTAGTTATTTTAGTAAAACTAAAATAAAAAGTGAAATGTTGCTTTTATTTTATTTCAGTTAAAATTGGATTTTATTTCAAGTAGATTTTATTTATGCAAAGTAGCGAATTTCAGCAAATTATGTGCATTGTGATCTAAAATGAGAGGTAAAACAAGCAATAAAAGACTGAAAAGAATCCACATATATTAGCTCTAAAGTTGTTACATTTTAAAAGAATAACTGCATTTTCTGTATTTTACTTCTTCTTTTGTATACTTTCTGAGTTCATATACATATTTGTTATGACTGAAATGGCTTTTAAAACAAAGGTAGGTAGAATTTATTTTGCAGATAAGAAGATGGATTTGTTAGTGAACAAGTAGTCACTACTTAATATCATACATTGAACTGCTGATATATTAAAACAATATATATTAATATTATTAATGAAACTTATTATAAAGTGTTACCGCAGAGAAAGTCATGGGGGCAGCAATTCTCATATCGTAAGCAATTACTGAGCCACCCTCTGGCTCTTGGGTGAAGTGATAATGAGAGTTTTCTTTGCTGAGATAAAGGCTAAGGGTCAAGTCCTCGGGTGCTGGCTGTAATGTCTCTGAACTGGTCAAACATCAAATAATTGACAATACACTTGCTATGCATCCTGAGACCATTATTACTAATTAGAATAATAATAAAAAAACACTACTTTGTCTAAACAAACAATGTCAAGTTCAGTTTTAAATCCTTCTGTAAATCATTTGTTATGCTCTGTTATATGAAGGGGTTCTCCCTTTGGACAATTAAATGTGATTTACTTTTCCTCATGTTTAGATGCTAACCATTGCTGTCGTTAATAAAGGAGTCAAATCCTCTTTGGCAAGTTTCATTTGCATGTCTGAGGTAAACATGAATGGCTGTCTTATACAAATAAGTGCCTCATTAAAACACTAGATGCATAACAGCATTTGATTTACATTATGTTTTTCTGTTCTTATAAAAGCCAGTGTCTTTGGCTTTTGCCTAAGCTTAATAGTACTGAGTGTACTACTTCAAATCTTTAAAATATATTTTTAGTTGTTTGTTTAATAAAATGCAGATAATATAATATTAATTAAATAAAAGGAGGCCACTTAGAGAGTTTACACCTTTAATGGCTAGGTTTCTTTAAAAGTAAATTTTATAATAAGGTCAAATTAAAAATTACAATTTACTTTTAAAGTCCATTTTAAATAAGACATTTTTAATAATCTGTTGTCATGCTTTAAATTGATTATATTTGATTATTTACTTATGTAATAAAAGACTATATTTGAACTGTAGTATGGTTTTCGAAATTAAGTTTAAATTAAATATAATTATATAAACTGCAACTTCGTTACAAATGTGTTATTAGAAATATATGTAAATACATGACATGCAAGTTTTAATTAGAATAAAGTAAAGTTTACCATAACTGTTTGTAAGTTGTGATGCTGGGACACAAACGAAGTGAGGCAGATCCAAATGTAAATCGAGCAGCGTTAGTTCAGTCAGGCCACGGAGGCAAGGCTGTAACCAGCTGATGAGGTCAGCTGTCAAATCGCTCCAATCACTACCATGCTGCTATCTCACTGCTGAGAGACACTCATCTTTATAACCAAGCTACAGGATAGATGTACTACTGCCACATCTACAGGATTACCACTGTTTGCTTTTAAAGACATTACTAAGAGTCTTAATTGTCATGTATTTCTAAACTCATGGTTTCGGGGCGTTAATGTTAAAGCTCTCGTATACTCAATTATCCTGGGAGCAAAAACCCCCATAAGGAACCTTACCGCCAAAGATAAATTGTGTTCTATAAACTCAAATAAACTTGCCAAAGTGGTTCCTGTCTGAAACAGTTTAATGATAAAACTCTTGTTATTAACATGTAATTCAGTGTCCGACATTTCATTAAGTTTACAGCTATTTTAAAACTGCTTATAACAGTTTACAATGCATATGAGGAAATAATTTTTAAAAATACTAAATGCAGTAATTCTAGATCTGTTTAAATATCTAGTCTCACCGCATTTCAGCTTAATGGCAAATCTCTTTTTAGATGAAGATGGTTTACATCGTTCTAAGTGGTTATCATATTAAGAGATACCCATAGCTAAGCAGTGTTGATTCGTGCTGTTTTCCTGATTACAAGTGCAGCTTCAGACGTGACAAAGTTAGTAACCTACTTCACCTGTAAGATGCCGCAATCAGTGTATGTTCTCAATGCTGATTCTCTCTAACTCAAGACAGTGATTATAAAACATCAATCAGCTGCAGAGGAGAGATTTAAAATGTGATAGACCATATAAATCAATGTGAGATCCTTCAAGTGGGGGAGGCAAATTGGCCTCTCTAGGAAGCCATCTGGTGTGCTTCAAACCTTGGTTGTGCAGTAATGTAAAATGTATAAATGGAATGTACATACAGTAAAATGTCACTTGCATAATCTTTCAAAACAAACTGAATGTTCTAGATTTATGATCTCTTCCAAAGTAGGTAAAATAAGGTGTTAGCAGAGGAAATGGCTGCCAATTAATCAACAGAGAGTGCATTGTCATATTTCCAATGATATGAAGTGTTTCAACAACTGTGAACATTGCTGTGCACATTATATAAGAAATCGATCAAAGAATCTAGGCATCTTTGTGGGCACAGAGCCAATAAAAGGAGGCACATGTGTGACATGTGTTTTCCAATATCTCAGAGATGAGTCTTAGCTCCTCAAGGGAGTAACATTTCTTCATAACAGAGACATTTAGGGATTATGAGGGAACTATTACCTTGCCAGCTTGGTTTTCTTCTCCCCAAGAAGTCAATGTGACAAAATATGATTTCTCTGGCTGTGTTTGTGCACTGCCATGTGACTACTGTAACAACACAGTCTCACTCTCTACTCGTCAAATGTCTGACGCATGGTCAAGTGATCTGGAGTCACTTTTTTGACGCACTGGGTATACCTTTGGCGTTATTTTTCAACGTGCAGGTTAGTCCGATAGACTTCTATAGGACTCAGTAGCGTTTATATTTGACGTCTTGGTTCAGCACACCGCAACTACACTGAATAAATAAAAATAAATAATAGGCTACAAAAAAAAAAAAAAAAAAATATATATATATATATATATATGACAGAGATAGTTTTTATCTGGCCCTCCAACTTGTTTTTGAGGTTTAAATATTCTCGCAATCTGATATTAAAGTGATCTCTGTGCCAAAGCTTAGCGCGTTCATCAGTGGTGAGTTTAACAACACTCAACTGCAGGTAAAACAGCACTCAGCGGTGAGTTTGACCAAAGCAACACTCAACTGCAGGGAAAACGGCATAAAAAGGTGAGTTTAACAACGCTCCAAGGCGCGTGCAAGTAAGCAGTTTAACCGTTTTCTTACACACCATTCTCGCTTATCGCTTATTCATAGTTCATCATCTCTATGAAATCACGTTCAAGAAGTCTCATTCAGCACACATCGCGATACTTGCCATCAGTTTCCATGTGCCACAGGGTCGGTGAGTAGATATAATTACGCTCTTTTAATGCCTGTTATAAAATGTATTCTGTCTTTATTAATCAGATTAGCGCCATATTGTTTACTCGCTGTATTATATCAGTCATCCGAGGCTGTCTTTGAGTTTCATTGCGTTTAACTAAGTGAACACACCTGCTAACTAGTGTGATTAAACCCTGTCGGTCACGTGACGTGCCATAGACTTTCAATATATTCATTTCATGTCAAAGATGTAAATTTGTAGTAAAATCATGGTAACCACGGCATGTACAATAGCAACAAATTAAATTTGAAGTTAAAACCCAGGAACGGGACATTTACCATGTTTTTACCTCAGTAACTGTAGTTCTACTATGGTATATTAATAATCAATACAACAATAAAATAATCATCAAACTAACTTTGGTTGTACAACTGTAATTGTCGTTTTTGATGTGCTTTTATATTACAGATATCACACATTTACTGTACCATGCTTTTGAACATTTTTATGTAAATCCAAAAAAAGTAAATGAATGAAAGGACACATTTTTCCCTTCCTGCAGTTCATTCATATCAGTTTATATTTTAAATATTTTGCTCACAAAACATTATTAAAATTCTGTTTATAATTCTATTTTATTCTACCCCTCCCCCTTTCTTATTTTTATTATTATGTATTTTTTTTTTTTGTTGAAATGATGTAAAGGAAGCAGTCATCCCTGTGGTGTTTGTGGAGAGGTTTTCCTTCAGAAATGGAGAAGACTGAAAGCTGCGGAGGCAGACATTTGCAGCAGTAAGTCTGTGTTGGTTTTACCTTTTTATCAAACTGCTGTTATAAATTGCACAGCATTTGTTGTTTCTTAAACTTTTGCACTGTCCAAATACCCACACTTGCCATCTTTGCACTTGACCAATCGATTATTTATTTGACGTATTTCCTATGTTTAGGCCAAGTGTTCGAGTGAGCATGGTGACCACAAGTGTGTGTCGAACTTTTCATCACCTGATGACAGTGGTTCCCGTTCCTGATCCTGGAGAACCCCAGCACTGCACGGTTTTGGTGTCTCTCTTATCTGACAAACACACTTTTGAGGTCTTGGAGTCTTCACTGATGAGCTGATGAGTTGAATCAGGTGTGTTTGATCAGGGAGACATCTCAAATGTGCAGTGTTGGGCTTCTCCAGGACCAGGATTGGGAGCCACTGCCTTACGGGACACACTTAAGTGTTTACAGAGATTTTTTTTTTTTTTTTTTTTTGATTATTATTCAACTTTGCATTTTAAAAGAAATTCTAATTCTCTTTTCATTAGTCCCTATTACAGAGGACAATTAAATTTTTGGGGCTTCTAATTAAGTGAAAAAAAAGCAGTTGCAAATGATGTACAAAATAAATATACTTTTCTGTACACCAAGAAAACATGCAACACTTTGTTTTACTTCCAAATTATTCTCAGTATCTAATTATTATTATTATTAATAATAATATTTCACATACATTGGAAAGGTTTCCGTGAGCAGATCAATTACACTACTGATAACATTCCTTTAAGCATGTAATATATTTTTTTATAATTCATATGAATATAGCTTGCTATTATTGACTAGCTTTTAATAATAGATGCATTTAATATATAATTATACAGCATCTTTACAGAGGCTGGTTTTATGGTCTAAAAGTAGCATGTAATAATATTTCCTTCCTTTCTGTCTTTCAGGATTGTTCGCAGATAATGATGTTCTTCTCGATCATGCACAAGGACTCACCTCTTTAACTCTTTATCTTCCCAACACACACAGAAATGCTCCCTTTATCAGTGTTTAGACTTTGCAGTGCAGTTTTGTTTTAGTTCTAAGCTTATAATGAATACATTGTGACCTTCCAGCAACCCATATATTGTATACAGAACCAGTGATCAAAACAATGGTTGAAAATAGTATTTTTATATTGATAAAGCATTGTGTTCTCTTTTTCAAGCTTCATACAGTAAACTTTACTTCTGGTGCTTTTATCATAAAAAAACAAACATCAGTTCTCATCAGGAGTTTTCGTAAAGGACGTATTCATGCACAGCCATCCCCTAGTTCCAGTCATGAAGTGAATGATGTTATTGTCAGTTTTATTTCTGCAATTTTATGTAGCAGGTGTTTGTTTTCCTGAACGTTATCTTTCTTCCATTGTTCGGACAATCAGTGTTTATTTGATGCTGTGCTGATGGAGGTTTATAGATGATATTGCACACTTGACATGCATGTCTTCATGGTCTTTATTTTCTGAGTTTGAAACAGTGTGTTGTATCACTTTTTGGTCAAATAAATTCTTCAGTGTTCTCTGAAAGACTATCTGTATTTACTTTTTTTTTTAAATAAAAGTATTTGCAAAGAATTTTTATTCTTCATAGTGGCAAAAACAACTTATTGACAGAGGATGCAGTGCAGTTATATGGGCAATTTGTCTTTGAATCAGTTTTTTTAACTCTGTTTTTATTGCTAGAGTTCAATTGGTAAAGAATGGCAAATCACAGAAAAACTAAAGTGAATATTTTTTATAGATTTAAAACAAAACAACATGCAATTTAAATGTTACAAGCTAATCATTTGATTAGAAAATGCACCTGTCTTTGAAAAAAAAAAAAAGATTTAATGAGAGGAATCGGTTCGATAGAACTGCGAATGCTGGCCATGTGCTCATCAATATTGCCCAATTTTTGTCAAGCTGAAAACAATAATTAGCGCATTTGCATTATTGTTGGAGGAAGGTGTAGACGTTAATAAAACACAATCTAATAGGTAGCAAATGTTATTGATTGTTAACCAATCTATCCCTTCAGCCGAAAAACGAAAGTCATCGGTCATAAATGGATAAGGAAGCGTGACGCCGCTGCTCAGCTTTGATATCATTGGCTGTCAATGTCCCTTGTCATCGCAGGGTTGTCTGTGGTTGGACTATCCTTTAACCCATACTAAACAGCGCATCGTGTTACAGAAGAACGTTTTGCTACTATTATCACATTAGTAATATATTAAGTCAACAATTAAGGGTTGCTATGTTGAGGAAAATTACCTCTTTAGCGAGATCCTAACCCTAACCCTAATCATAACTTTGATGAACTACAAAAAACAGCCCCTAGTTTCGCCTTTCCATATATAGAACGACGGAGGCTTGTGGGTAATGTAGTTTAAATCGTTTTATTGACGAAATGAAATAAATAATATATTTAATGGAAAACTGGATATATGAATAGTTTCATTGTGTAAACCTCTATGATATAATTGAAAGACAGAGTGAAATTTGGTATTTTAGAGGGAGCAATATTTAAAATGGCTTTATGAAACATTTCCATTTGTTTCTGAAAACTGTGCCCGACATTATTTTATCAGCATAGCATAAGTAAAAATTCTTCTGGTTTTCTCTTTGATTCATTAATTGGACTCTGATTTACAGCCATTTCAAATGTACAGTTTTTGGCTCTTCCGGGGGGTGCTACTGGGCCCCTGGGGGTAGAAGGGCAGTAAAACCTACATGTATGTATTCTCCTCATAATGGACAACAAACTGAGCTGAGTCACATTTATATCTGACAGTTTTCATAGACTAACCTTTTCTTATTCTTATGTCATGAGCAGTAAAGCTTTTGACAGGACATGGTGAGGCCATCTGATGAAACATAGCAAAATTAGAAAGAAATGATTTAATAATAAAAATTATAGATTATTTATTTTATTTTTGAAGTTAACAGTAATAAATATAATGGATGAACCTGCAACAACATGCCATTATCTATTCCCCACTGTTAAGCAGTAATCAAGGACAATTTATACACATTGTGATACTTCACTTTTCCACAAGGAATAATTCATGGAGTACTCAGAATACTATATATATTAACTAATTAGCAACAATCAGTGTAAAAATGTCCTCCTCATCCCCTTATCTGGGTCCTCAGATGCTGAACATCAGTAATGTGCGTGCTCTTGGATTTAATGCAGTACAAGATCCATGTTGATCATTCCTGCTACATTCTCAGTTATCCCTCAAGTTTTTGTAACTATAAAGTAAATGGCTTTTCAAAATAATTCATCTAGTAAATCCCTTTATATAGATATATAGGCATATTTGTGATTAAATATATACAATAATAACTTTCTGGTGTATTGTTGTTCCAGATGTCATTAATGTTTAAGCAAAAAATAATCCTGGTAATTAATATGTAGTTTTTCAAGTGTAGAATAAACCCATAGTAGCCTACAGTATCTAGTAAAATTATGAATTTACCAAGAATTTTCAACACACAATATTCACCATATTAATTTTATTGAAGCATAGACTATGAAGTTGATAAAGTAGCTTCAAGACAAACACAATTCAAGGAAAATAATAAAGGATCAAAAATTCATTAATATCATAAATTAATCAGTTCACACAGATGAGTGATGAAATGTCCTTAAAAGTAAAAAGAATCCATTCAGTCAACTGTCAACAATCAGATCATGTGATACTTATGAGACATGTGATACTTTTCCAGAAAATAATGATTCCCATCATCACATCTAAACTGGTTTCATCTCCCCATCATGATCTTCTTCTCTCGTGTCTGGAAACAGTTTGTGGTTGATATCCAGCACTGATGTGGTGTAGCTTGTTCTCAGCCAGAGGATCTCTCAGTCCTAAGATCCCAGACCTGGTCAAAGTGAAACAAACAATCCAGATGAAGTTGTTTAATGGACAGAGAGCTCAGCTTATGTTCTGTGTGATTTTGGCAGGGTGAGCAACTATGACCCTTGTAGTACTGTACACTTACCATTCTTCAAGCTGTTTTAAGACCTTTAGAGAAGGTTTTTCTCTGAAGACAATTTACCACATCCTCTTCTTTCAGTCCTTTCAAGAGCATCACTTGGTCAAAACCCCCCATTTGGCTGATGAGATCATCTGTACAAATTAAAATACTGCAATAAAAATTTCATTCTGCAAGAATTAAGGCAAAGGACTTGCTCATGAGACACCCCTTAGCATGTGACAGAATTTTTTGCCTCTATAATTCATCTATTGTTGCAGTAAATGTGTCTTTTTTCCCTCTCTAATTTATCTTCAAAGTTCCTGACTTCTCTCACAAATGTGTTTTAGTGTAAGGCCTGGCTTCAAACCAATCAACTATCAATCCACAATTTATAATACAACATTTATGAAACAATGAAATAATGTAAACCACTTACATAAAACTTGTATTCTTTTATTTAAGACAAACAGTTGGTGTTTTTTTTTTTTTTTTTAACTTAAAGTTTAAAAGTATTCCAGTCACACTTTGCCTACATGATTTAATTGTAATAGCTGTATATAATTTTTTTTTTTTATTAAGAATAAAAACATAGAAAGAATAAATTACGGCTGAGATGAACAGTCCTGTGAGATAAAATCATAAAGTGCTGTAACACATAACACAGCATTGCACAGCATTGCTTCAACACACACATACCAGAGGACTTCTGTCTTTGTTTGGGCTCAAGATGGCCGTCTTCATTCCTCATGAGCAAATCATTTCCTTGGTCTTCCTTCTCTTCGGAAAAACAAGATAATCTTACTCTGTGTGCAATTAACATTGCTCATTAAACATATAATTAAGTTAATTTAAAATAAGATTCAGACCAGAGCATTTGATGAGTAAATGTTGATTCAAAAATATTTTAAACAAATGTACCTGGGAAGAGCTGATCATGGCAAGATTCGCTGAGACTCAGTAACAGCTCTTTTAGTTTTTAGGAAGGTTTGTGAGGGTTGGCTCTTAAAAGAGCTGTTGAGCTTGAACAGCATTATCTGCAAACAATCCTGTAAGACAGAAAGAAAGAAAAATATTACTACATTACATGCATCTTATACATTACTGTGCGTATGTGTGTGTGTAATTATACAGCTATATTCATATATATATAAAAAAAAAATATTACAAGCTAACAGGACTGTTATCAGTAGTGCGCAAGTCTTAATAATGCCAAAGCGCAGTGCCCTTAATGAACACTAAACCCACATTATCTCCAATACCGCTCCGGAGCTCTATACCAGGCTTAGTGTATCCCATCATGCATCAATTTTTGGAATAAATTGTGAGACCTTTTGTCGAGATCTCACAAGGGGTCACGGAAACCTTTACAATGTATGTAAAATATTAATAATAATAATAATAATAATAATAATAATAATAATAATAATAATTAGATATTGAAAATAATTTTTCAATTAATTTATTTTAAAATGCAAAGTTGAATGATCAAACTAAAAATCTCTGTAAACACTTAAGTGTGTCCCATAAGGCAGTGGCTCCCAATCCTGGTCCTGGAGAAGCCCAACACTGCACATTTGAGATGTCTCCCTGATCAAACACACCTGATTCAACTCATCAGCTCATCAGTGAAGACTCCAAGACCTCAAAAGTGTGTTTGTCAGATAAGAGAGACGCCAAAACCGTGCAGTGCTGGGGTTCTCCAGGATCAGGAACGGGAACCACTGTCATCAGGTCATGAAAAGTTCGACACACACTTGTGGTTATCATGCTCACTCGAACACTAGGCCAAATACAGGAAAGACTTCAAATAAGTAATCAAGTGGTCAAGTGCAAAGATGGTAAGTGTGGGTATTTGGACAGTGCAAAAGTTTAAGAAACAACAAATGCTGTGCAATTTATAACAGCAGTTTGATAAAAAGGTAAAACCAACACAGACTTACTGCTGCAAATGTCTGCCTCCGCAGCTTTTTGTCTTCTCCATTTCTGAAGGAAAACCTCTCCACAAACACCACAGGGATGACTGCTTCCTTTACATCTTTTCAGCTAAAAATAAAAAAAAAATTATAATAAAAATAAGAAAGGGGGAGGGGTAGAATAAAATAGAATAATAAACAGAATTTTAATAATGTTTTGTGAGCAAAATATTTAAAATATAAACTGATATGAATGAACTGCAGGAAGGGAAAAATGTTTCCTTTTATTTATTTACTTTTTTTGGATTTACATAAAAAGGTATCAAAAGCATGATACAGTAAATGTGTGATATCTGTAATATAAAAGCACATCAAAAACGACCATTACAGTTGTACAACCAAAGTTAGTTTGATGATTATTTTATTGTTGTATTGATTATTAATATACCATAGTAGAACTACAGTTACTGAGGTAAAAACATGGTAAATGTCCCGTTCCTGGGTTTTAACTTCAAATTTAATTTGTTGCTATTGTACATGCCGTGGTTACCATGATTTTACTACAAATGTACATCTTTGACATGAAATGAATATATTGAAAGTCTATGGCACGTCACGTGACCGACAGGGTTTAATCACACTAGTTAGCAGGTGTGTTCATTTAGTTAAACGCAATGAAACTCAAAGACAGCCTCGGATGACTGATATAATACAGCGAGTAAACAATATGGCGCTAATCTGATTAATAAAGACAGAATAAATTTTATAACAGGCATTAAAAGAGCGTAATTATATCTACTCACCGACCCTGTGGCACATGGAAACTGATGGCAAGTATCGCGATGTGTGCTGAATGAGACTTCTTGAACGTGATTTCATAGAGATGATGAACTATGAATAAGCGATAAGCGAAATTGGTTGTAAGAAAACGGTTAAACTGCTTACTTGCACGCGCCTTGGAGCGTTGTTAAACTCACCTTTTATGTCGTTTTCCCTGCAGTTGAGCGTTGCTTTGGTCAAACTCACCGCTGAGTGCTGTTTTACCTGCAGTTGAGTGTTGTTAAACTCACCACTGATGAACGCGCTAAGCTTTGGCACAGAGATCACTTTGATATCAGATTGCGAGAATATTTAAACCCTTAAAAACAAGTTGGAGGGCCAGATAAAAACGATCTCTGTCATATATAATTTTTTTGTAGCCTATTATTTATTTTTATTTATTCAGTGTAGTTGCGGTGTGCTGAACCAAGACGTCAAATTTAAACGCTTGTGAGTTCTATAGAAGTCTATTGGACTAACCTGCACGTTGAAAAATAACGCCAAAGGTATACCCAGTGCGTCAAAAAAGTGACGCCAGATCACTTGACCATGCGTCAGACATTTGACGAGTAGAGAGTGAGACTGTGTTGACTGTAACATGTGGGAGCATAAGACTGAGTCAGTGAAAATACTACACCATATGCCAATTTGGTAACAATTTGCAATATGGTTTCATTTACTAACATCAGTAATACACTAGTTAACATGAACTAACAATGAAAAATAATTCTAAAGCATTGTGTTTATTATTCTTTATGTTAATTCTAAGATTCACTAACACATTATTCTAATCAAAAGCTGCACCCGTTATTGGTAACACTTTACTATAAGGTCCCATCAATTAAGCATTAATTAACAATAAATAACAATGAACAGTTTTGTTAGTTAATTTTGTAGCTAATAATTGTTAGGTTTGTCACAGTATTTTTTTTTTTTTTTTTATTAATGCTAAGGTTTATATTTATATTAACAGATACAACCTTTGATTTTAATAATGTGAAAATAAATGTTGAAAATAACATTAGGATGAAATTAGCAAATGATTTAGAATTATTTTTAAATGTAAGTTCATGTTAATGAATGTATAACTATATTAATGTTAACAAATATAATCTTTATTGTTAAGTGTAAGCTAACATGGACTAACAATGGACAGTTGCATTTTTATGAACCAATGTTAAATATTAATAAATAATGTAACATGCATTTCTTATTGTTAGTTAATATTAGTTAATGCATAACTAATCTGACTGTATTGTATAAGGAAGGAGCTCTAGGAAAGGTCATTAAAAGGATAAAGAGAATTAGCAGTGAGAAAAATTCTACTCACATAAATGCATCTTTTATCGCTTTTTTCCCCAAAAAAATATTATTTGAAAAATTCAGGAAATGCATATCGTTAAGGAAGTAGGTCAGAGGTTATCCACAGGGAAGAGTAGATGATTTCCAAAAGTCGAACGAAGCATTTACGGTGACTAGTGCTGACATGTCTGGTTCACTTAGGCTAGTTTTGTCATGGCCACAACATATTAACTTGTGGAAATGTGATAATACATTGAGCGTGGCCATGAAATATTAATTTTTTGGGAACTGTCATATTAACTTGTGGGAGCGTGATAATATGTCATGACTTTTTTTGTCGAGATAATCTTATGGAGATTATGACATCCAGGAATCGTTGCGCGGTTGCTGCTTTCTCTCATAGTGGAAGTGATTTTGCGGTCTCAGGGCAGACACATTTACATATTTACCATATTTACAAACAACAAGGTCACATTTGATTTTACTAAAAAATAAACAAAGCATATAATGGAAATTCAGTATATGTGTTATTTGCTATTGATCATTTTATGGGACTATAACTAGCATAGTTTTCATATCAGACACAGTTAACAATGACATTTTACACGTAGCCTAATTGTATTTTTACCTGGCAAAACAACTCGCACACGCTTGCTCTGGATTTTTATTTATTTACTTCTCTGTAAAAAAAATAAAAATATAATATGGATCATCAAATGGGAATTCCATTAGGCTACATTATAAATGATCATCTTGTTTGCAACACTGTCGACTTGAGCTGAGTGAAATGTTCCATTGGTTGTTATTAATCTGCCCGGTAATAGGTTAAAAGCGATAAAAAGATAAAACATATTTTTATCTCTGGGCAGCGCCTGCTGCGAAGTGGAAGTTTGGGTGCATGAGCACTGCTTGCGCCTGCCTTAGAGAGTTCTAACCCGTCTCCAATGGCCTCCAGGTGCTTGCAGTCAGACATGACAAATGGTGTTGCTGGGCTGTGCATCAGCGAGCCTAAGGCTAACTGACTATTACTTTTAGGGACACTTGGTCTAGACCTTACCCACATTTTAATAACATATTAATGGTATGACAAAGGTTTTCTTGTCGGGTTGACACTTCTCATAGTGCAACATGCAGCATATCATTTCACTGTAAAAAAAAAAAAAAAAAAAAAAATTCACGAAGTTGTTCATAAATTACTATTTCAGTCTTTCTACTTAAAAAATTCATGTTTAAATCAATGTTTTACTTACCGTTTCTTTGTTTGTAAAATTTCCTTGCAATTCCTGAATGTAAATAGTTTCTACACCAAATTCCCCATAATGTTTCCATGCAGAGTAATCCATCTTTTCTTCAGTTTTATTTTATGGCATGATTCACACTTCATTAAAGTGTTATAATTAGCCAAATCTTCATAAATATCTTATTAGTAAACTGGAATGTGTAACCATGCCATTCACATGATCTTCACATGACGCACCACTGATAGCTATTTGGAAAAATTCCCTGTCCCAAATGAGCAACAGAACAAATTTGAATAAACAATTTTGCAGTTAGAACTTTTCCAATCTAACAAACACAAGCGTTGGGTCTGACAACAAGAACCTGCCTGCGCAACAGTGATGTCAGAGGCGAACTTATGTCTTTCATTTTATATTATATATCTTTTTTATCTCTCTCTTTTTAAACAGTTAAGCTTTTAACTCTCTTTTCACAGATCTGGGTATGATTTTTATAGACAAACCAATTCAGCCTCAGTTGAAAATAATTTTTTGTAGGCTTAAAGAGATTGCATTGCATAATAAAGAATTCAGGACTGTATGTCGCATTAATTAACCAGTGCCATTGTGGTTATAGTGAGATTTTTCTTGAATATAATGCATCATGAGACTATGTTTACAAATATCCCCATATTCATGACCACAAAATTACGCAGTAGTCCAGATTTGTCTGAGACATCACATGTCCACTGTTGTTTGTCTCTGGATGTTTTTGTTTGGAAAGCACAATGTACCACTTCTGAATTGTACCTATATTTAATCCCCATCTTGCCTGCTGTCAAACTGCGTTTTTCCTTGGGCATTACAGTTTTAATACAGAGGGAAACAACTGTTTTCGAGGAGTATAACACACATATGCAGCATAAGCTCACAGTGGGACTGAAGTCTTAGTCTGCAATTTTCTATGGTAAAAGAAATATAATTCTTTGATTTGTGTAAAGGACACATGAAGGTTGTACAGAATACGTCTCTCTCACTGAACTCAAGAATTAGGTGTACTAGCCGTATCCTCAGTCACTGTCATTTTATGTTACATTATATTACGAAGTAAAATAAATAAATAAAATACAAATAGAATTTTCTTTACCAGGATTTATAACCACACATTTGATTTGAGAATATGTACTAATGCCCATTAACCTCTTAAGACCCTGCGGCCTCATATGAGGACCTCATATTTTTGCAAATTTCTCTGAGACTGTACATGCCACATTTTTAAGTCTGGATGTGGCTTTTCACAATTACCAGGGTATATACCGTACAGGCAATACAGCTGAGGTAATATGACTGAACAGCGCATTTGTACAAGCAATATTTGGACTGGTGTGTAAACTGGAGCCTGTCTGTCTGACTATTTGCTTCCTTTGGTTGAGTTAGGCATCTACTCTAACAGGACGAAATCTACGGGACATGGGCACATATTTTAAACAATTTATCATATAGCCTAGGTATCATTGTCTACAGGTCCAATAAGGGCTAGTTCTATAGTATAAACCATGTTTTATTCAACCAGTCAGTATTTCACATGTGTTGTGGCACAGTTGGATACTTAAATTAAAGGAAAGCATAATGTTTATAATAATTGAAATTTCTATGCTACTGACATATTGTAACAAAGTAGGTAAATTGGGAAAAAAGGAGGTGGGAACTGGTAGACATTTAATTGTAACATTTAACTTTAATAATCAAATAAACAAACAGAAAACAGAATTAAAAGCGGCAACCCCTCGTGGACGACTGCCGCATTGCACAAAGCCTAATAAAATAACAACATGAATAGTCCAGGTCTGGGCCTCTCTCGTCCTTAACTGCCGTTGCTCCTCCTTTTATCCTCCCGGAGCTCCTACATGAGATTCGAGACTGGTGAGTGGCACAGGTGTTGCTCATTATCATTTACTCCACTGGACTCGCTCCATTCCCACGACTCTTGGCCTGACCCCACTCGTCACAAACATTTTCCTAGTTTTTCATTTTAACAGTACTGTACAATTCGCCTCTGGCCACAAGTACACTCAGATTCCTTTTCACTGGATACTTTTTATTAACAGCCCACCAGCATAGTTATGTGAAGTAGGCCAACCAGCATTTCACCTGCTGCTGTAGCTCTCTTCAGGTTTTTTCTCACTGAAATGGAGAAAAGAGCAGTCTGTGCAAACTGGGTCTGTTTTAATAGCTGGAAGTAGCAGTGTGGGTAAATTGATTTAGGAAGTTCATGCAGTTCAAGGGTTGCTTCCATTTTTGGCAGAGTCAGACTCAGATTTGTCTCACAGTTGAGCAACATCTGCATTCCCCCACAGTATGGAAGACAATCGATTTTTATCTTTTCCAGCCTGTCAGCAGTGTGACAGAAAATTATAAAACAAAATACAGCCACTGAGTATGTCTCCACCCCCTGGTCACCTACAGTATGATGCGATTCAGTATTTCGTGAATTATAAAAAAATTTAAGGATTGCAATGCATAATATATATATATATATATATATATATATATATATATATATATATATATATATATATATATATATATATATATATATATATATTAAGGGTTTATTTTTATCTTTTTTGTTTTGTTTTTTATCTATGTGAAGGTCATTGTATCAGGATTTTGTATAATAGTCATAAGAATATACACTTTAGAACAAATCATGCATTCATTAAATGTTGTGGGAGAAACAGTGTCAAACATTTTCTGATAGTTTCAACAACTGCAAACATGATGAAATAAAGATTAAACTTATCAAAATGCTAGCAAAATCTCTTAACGAAAAGATGAACTTATCTCCATTGTTCACTGGCCTAGAAAGAAAACATAGAAGAGCTTAATTTGCCACCACTTCCTTTTCCATTTCCATATACTGCAGTCTTAAGGGTGAAAGCTGCTGTGGAGCTGCTATTGAAGTGTCGGACATTTTCATTCTCACCTTTACTTCAACTCTATAGAGTAGATTCAGAGCCCATGGGAGAACACACTGCGAACAGGCTGAGCACAGTGTGTCAACAATGAGTGATGATGTAAATCCACTTCCTAAAATGAGCAATAACACATCGGAAAGCATGTGTTTCCTTGCCCCCAAGATAAACTGAACTCATTATATCTTAGCATTGATATATTATATACATGCTATAATGTGCATTGCTATCCTTTTTAACATTTGCATTCAGTTACAATATTGTTTCTGTTTCCGAGTATGACACACTTTTAAAATATGTGGTAATGTTCAGAACACAGGGGATACATTCATTAAAGATTTGTTATAATGAAATATTTGGTCATTGTAAGCAAAGTTGTGGAGGGGGGCAGGAAGCTTTGCATATTTGCAGAAATAAGCTGGTGCTGGGATTTAGGTCACATAAATAAACCTGACAATTTGGGGTCCATGTGAACTTTAATAACAATTTAATCCATGGATGGTCTACTGTGCAAGCCAGTGGAAGCATTACTGGAACCAAAGTGACCTACAGGTCTGAAACTGTCATCCCTTGACAAAGAAATCAAGATGTACAGTAGTATGTAGTGCACACAGAAATAAAGAAAGGGGAGGGTCCTTTGCTTTATCCTCTCATTGTCAAGGCCTCTGTAATCCTCTTTAAATTTGAAATGATCATCAGGGTTACTTAGCATGTAATGCAGAGCAACAATTACCATGTCTTTTTTTTTTCTGAGTTTATTTTCTGCAATTAACATTTTCCAATAAATCAAATGCAAATTGACAAAGTACCCCATCCTACCTTTGTCTGCAGCAAACCTATTTACAAGGGCAATTTTTACATACTTCTTTGCTGAGTTTTGTCACCATATGCTTGATACACTAAGTGATTTTACATTTCACAGAAGAAAATGCTTTTGATAGGTTCATTATAATGTTATTTATTTTATGTATGGTTAGAGAACAGTCTGCTTGTTTGTACAATAATGGTACTTATTTTCCAGGGGCCTCATGCAGAAAGAAAGCATGGAAAGAAACACTCTCATTAAAGAAATGCTGCCATGGTACCCGTGATATTTTGTTATTTGGCCAGCACTTACTGCAGAATGGTCTCTCAGGAGTAACCTGGGGTTAAGTGTTTTGTTTATAGGAACTCAGTAGCTCTCCAGTTAATGGATTAGCTCCATGAATGGCCACTGGATTACCAGCCCAGATAGTAGTGCATTATCGCTTTATAAAATGCATATTAAATGGATATTAAAAGATTATAATTTGCTGCAAAGGTGATCAGCCTAAGCACCAACTGAAATACTACAACAGTTAATTAAATAACTACAGTATACTTTTTGTTTTGTTTGTTTTTTTTTTCTCTCTCAGATGTGTTTTTGTTGTTGTTTTCTTACAAGAAGAATGTAGGAAGATGTAACTTGCCTACACCACAAATCATATTAAAAATAAATGGTGTATCATGCTTTGTATTATTATTATTAGTAGTAGTAGTAGTAGTAGTAGTAGTAGTAGTAGTATAAATAATGTGCCTATATTGAGTCTATTATTGAATCTACCACTAATAAATAAATAAGTGCAAATGACGTAAGACCCGACAACAAACTTAAAAACAAAAACAAAAAAAACACCTTCTAAACGGTGGTTACATATGGTTTAAAAAAATGAAATAAATAAATAAATATTTGTGTAAAATTGTAATGAAAAACATAACCTTACCCAGGGGATCTTGGGGGGAAATGGGAATGTATGGTATAACTTGTTTAATAATAATAATAATAATAATAATAATAATAATAATAATAATAATAATAATAATAATAATAATAAAAACTGCTTATGTACACCCTGATGTGATCACTGAAAAAGAAGCTAGTCAAAACTACTATTGCAATAGGTTACAGATTTATATACCAATCTACAGAAGCATGTTTTCTTGTGCAACACAGAAACTTACTGACACACACAGCTGAAGATGAAGATTCATTAAAAATAACAATATAAAGTAAGTTTAGCTGTAACAAACAGCCATGCATTATCTAAATACACACAGTAGTATTATTTTTGTTCATTTTATCTCATTCACATATGGCTTATATTATAGATTGTATTGACAGAAAGAGTGGTTTTGTCAGTGGCTAGAACTCGGTAATAAATTATGTGTTTACATTTTAACATCAATATTTTTCTAGGAATGGCCCCATTTTCCCATTTATTTATTTTTGTATTATTATTTTTATTATCATTATTTATTTATTCATTTATTTATTTTCACACAAATGATGCCAGGCATCATAAAATATTCTCCAAATTCCTAGCCATGATGTACATCTTACAAGTACATCTAGCTGACCTGAATATCGAGACCATAATCCTACCGGCTCACAATCTTGGGTACAAGATCAGGGTACAAGAACTTAATAGCTGATAAACTGCATACCTTGCAGCTCAACATCACCAACCTTGGAAAACTTCAAAAAGTACAACCCTCCCCAATAATGTGCACTCAGCATGTTCATGCAGGACCTGATAAACCAGATGATGCACACACTTGAATGCCAAATCCAAACAATCCTCTTGTGCAATCAACTTGTCAAACCATGACAGCTTATGAATGAGAAATAGACATGATAGCCTCTAATTTTTTTTTTTTTTTTTGAGTACCTAATCCCATAACATATATATCTAGTGCATGATACTCTTTGTTATGGCTTTCTTGTCTGTTGGATGCCTCTGTTTAGTATGAATGTACTTAAACTTTTGTTGCTTGCCTATACAAATAACTGGTTCTAATAAACTGATACTCACTTGATTTCAGTGGTTGCCATTTCCAAGTATTTTGAGACTGGTTTAGACGGAGTCAAGGTTTTTTTTTTTTTTTTTTTTTTTAGCTCTGGACACTATTATAAGGTACAGAAAATATGTCTTGATTAATCTTGGCTTGTATTATGTTTGACCCATCTTGTATGGATACAGAGAATTCCACCATCTAATACGAATCACTGCAGCTTCTCATGAGTTTTGTATGGTATTTTCCCTCCCAGTTTAGAGTGTTTTTGCTTGGGTGTCAGTGTGAGATAACTTTTTTTTTTTTTTTTTTTTTTTTTTTTTTTGGCTTGTCTACAGACTAGGGAAACATTGTTCAGTTTGTAAACATGGTAAATAAATTAAATGAGTTGTGCTCACTGACTAGAATTCCTGGTAAATACACAACTAGGATTCCTGGTAAATTATATTTGGAGTATTTTAAACTAATTTAAAATGTCATTTATCTGAGGTAGAATTATAACGTTTGTTAGCTAAATGCACAATTCAGAAAGACTTCTAATAAAACAAACCATACATAAGTTTTAGCCGACACACTTTCAATATAATTTGTAGCCATTAAATGATTTGCCGACTTTTTGAAAAAAGATAAATCATATGAGTATCTACTGTAACAACATAAAGGCAAGTTATTGCTTCATTGGACCAAACGTGCTGCATGAGATGTCGTTCAGTGGACCCTTACCTTTCTGACTAAACCATGATTTACAGCTGTGGATGTGTTTATGACTCGTTAATACGACAAATCTGGTATGTACTGGGTTTCCATTATTCATGTTTTAATGTGTACTGCTTACACTTATGTAGCAAATACAGTCTTCATAAGCTTTCTATTGAGCCGTGGGAACCGATTGAGGCTGGTGATGTTAATGATAATGCGCGACACCTGCGCCACTCACTGGTCTTGAGTCCCACAGAGGAGCTCCGGAAGGATAAAAGGATGAGTGATGACAGTGCAAGATGAGAGAGGACCAGTCCTGGACTTTGTTTTGTGTTTTGGTTCTATTCATGACCGTGAGGGACTGTTGCACAATTTTGTGTTTATTTTAGTATTAAAATTTAGTTTGAATGTTCACGGTTCCCGCCTCCTTCTTCCCTTGACTACGAACAGTTTTACATAAATAAATAAAACACAAAATATACTAACTGTTGATCACTGGAAGGTCATGATTGTATTATTGATTTTATAGCTGCTATTTTTATTGATGAGGACTTATTTACTGATGGTATGGTGTTCAGCTGACATAAATAAGATCTAATAACTCAAGATGAGAAATGATGGTTTGTCACGTTAGCATGCTTTTTTGAGAACAGTTACCCCTAATATTGCACATAGTCTACCATAATATAAATGTTGCACATACTGCACATGTTTGACATAAACGTGAGGGGATAAGCCTTGATGCTAAAGAGGCTTTTTGTCTGAGCATCAGTGACAACAATGTTAAGCCTACAAAGAAGTAACCCACACATCATGCAAGAGGAAAACTATTAGAACAAGTCAACTTTTGGAAAATATTTTTTGCAATACATTATGCACAAGAACCCATATATTGTCAGATCCTTTTGCTTGGCATGATTATGTGTGTGTACTGTATGTCTATTGAAGGAGTGGCTACTTGATGATGTTATGACACACCTCCAGACCTTACTATACAATCTTTATGGCAAAAGATGAGTCACATGTTCCTATTTAAAGCAATCGACCAAATTAAGAAGAAAGGAATCTGACTGTCATCTTCTGAACTTCTCTTCAGGAAAATCTTCAAGACTTAAAATGGCCAAAAACACCAATATACGAATCAGTCTCCCAGCAGTCTGCTTTGTCTGGCAGATTGCTATGATTATCCTGTTTGGAGTTTTCATCCATTATGATGAAGAGTCTGACACCCACTGGATCGAACACAGAAGAAAGAAAAATATTTCCACAGATTTAGAGAATGACTTTTACTATAGATATCCAAGTGAGTAACTAACATATCTAAATGTTTTGCTGCAGTCTGGTGAATTTACTGCTATAGTGTTGTTTAAATCTCCTCTAAATCATATATGAAGGACTAACATTCTTTACTTTCTTTCCTCCTGTTACCACAGGTTTTCAGGATGTGCATGTGGTGATATTTGTTGGTTTTGGATTTCTAATGACCTTTCTGAAGCGTTATTGTTTTGGTGGAGTTGGTTTAAATTTTCTCATAGCTGCTTTTGGTATTCAGTGGGCTCTGCTGATCCAAGGCTGGTTTCATCATCTTGAAGAAAATGACTGGAAGATAAAAAATTGGGGTTGAGAAGTAATAGATTTTTGATAATATACTTATTGACATTACAAAACATCACTTGAATGTGCACCTTCGTGATTAGACTTAGTTTACCCTACAGCTTACTTGACTGACATGCTTTATAAAGGATACAGAACATTACATGTGATTCCATGTTCCATTTTTGAAGCAATGCTTAATATTTACATCCTTAATCTGTATCTAAAGAATTTTACTGTAATTTTTCAATCAGCCTCATTAATGCAGATTTCTGCGTGGCCAGCTGTCTCATTGCTTATGGCGCTTGTCTTGGAAAAGCCAGCCCAGTGCAGCTCATGGTTCTTACTCTGTTTGGAGTCACCCTGTTTGCTTTTGAGGAGTATATCATTATTGAACTCCTACATGTAAGTTTGAATCCACCTATTTTCTAATAATTCTCATACATGCATAGGTGAAAGTGCTGATGGTTCCATGGTCATCCAGGCTTTTGAAGCATATTATGGTTTGACCGTATCTTGGGTCTTATATCGACCATTGCTATCTCAAAGCAGACCTTTACAAGAATCTGTTTACCACTCCGATGTGTTTGCAATGATTGGTGAGTAGTAAAAGAATGTCTCTCGCAGCTTTCCCCTGTTGCATCAAACAGTGCATAACAAAAGTCCCCCATACAAACAGCTCAACCATTTTTGTGAAAATGATTATGGAAAAAAGAAAAAAAAATAATAATTTAAAATGCTCTAGGAGGGCTGTTGATTTTGCAACGTTTTTAAGTACATATTTATTCAATAACCACTTTATAAAACTGTGCAATTTTCTATTTAATCATGTTTTGTAATTTCAAAGCCTCTTAACTAATGTAAGATTAACCCCTATTTATGTAAAATAATTTATTACAGTGCAGGCATTCTGCATTTTCCTCCTCTGCCCTTTTTTCTTCTTTTTTTCAAATTTTATTTCTAATTTAATCAATAATCTTCAAGAAAATTGAAACTCATGAACAGGTCTGTTTCTTCTTCAAAAAAAAAAAACAACATGTGCGACATTTTAATTCTGTTTTAAGTTAGTGATTTAATCAAATTTTACCCTTTTGGCAATGATGAAAAGTGGTGTGTAATAGCTTGTTGCTAATTTAGTGTTTTGGAATAAAATATTATCAAAAGTGTCCTTCACCCCAGGGGTCTATGCCTCTTGTACCCAATAGGTTATCAGAATATCCAGAATTATTCATAATTTCTGTCCTACTTCCTTTGACAGGTACTCTCTTTCTTTGGATGTACTGGCCCAGTTTTAATTCTGCTATTGCAGATCATGGAGATGGCCAGCACAGAGCTGTTATAAATACCTACCTCACACTGGCTTCATCAGTTCTCACTACCTTTGCTATTTCAAGTATCTCACAGAATAATGGAAAGCTCAACATGGTAACCAAATCTCTGGTGACATTTTGAGTTGATTTATTTATTTATTTATTTTTCATAAAATAACCATTCAAATTTCTTGACATTATTGAGGTACATATTCAGAATGCTACCTTGGCTGGTGGTGTTGCAATGGGAACAGCTTCAGAGTTCATGATTACACCGTACGGCTCTCTAATAGTGGGATTCTGTTCAGGCATTGTTTCCACATTTGGATATCTTTTTCTGACTGTAAGTTTTATTTATTTTTTTCTGTAGTACTGAAAATGCTAAAAAAAAAAAAAAAAAAAAAAAACAAACAAACATATTGCTACTACATGTGGAATGGTTTTAACCATTTAATTGAAGATAGTATAAAAAAATTTTGTAACCATAATAAATTGATATTTGTTTCCTTATCAGCCTTTTATGGAAAAAACTCTGAAGATACAAGACACTTGTGGAATACATAACTTACATGCAATGCCTGGAGTTATAGGTGGTATTGTTGGAGAAATTACTGCAGCTTCTACCAGTGAAACAGTTTATGGACAAGAAGGGTAAGTTGTGTGTGTGTGTGTGTCTATATATATATTTTTAGGTTCCTGAGGATGAGGATGAGAATGTTCTCTCTAGACACTCAAACATAAACCATGCAAGAGGCATACCAGATGTGTGAGTATGCATGCTGTTAAGTTTAAAATCACTTGTGTTCATGATTGAAGTGTGCTAGGAATTTGTTTATAAAAAAATTTATTAAATTGATAAATGTGCAAAGTGAAATGAATCAATTTTTGGTAAAATCTCTCATGTACACAGGTATCAATGAAGTAATGTGTAAGAAAAAAACAAAACAAAACGAAAAAGCCTTGGAAAAACTCCACATCCTGAAGAACTTTAGCTCTGAATGATAAATGAATAAGTATCATGGAGGATTTACAGAATGAAACAAGTTAAGCTACTCAATGGAAATTTTTAAGATTGTCATGTGGTGTGGGTTGTACCATGTCATCATCCCAAAACTGCTGCTTCCACAAAAACAAATCCGAGCATGGTTTATATAAATTATTTATCCCTTCTTATTTTTTTTTCTTATTATTGTTTGTAATGTAAATTAATGTTAAAAAAACTTACATTAATAATACAAATAATTATATGTGAGCGCTATAAAGAAACAGAACAAGTTAACTTGTTTATGCTATATTTTTTTTTTTTTTTTTTTTTTTTAGGACTGAAGGACGTTGATGCTACATCATGATTGTCTTCGACAGGTGAATTTGCATATTTGCCTGAATCCTCTTTGTTAACGAACTCTGGTATGTTAAGAGCTATATCCATCATAAGTGTTTGGGCGGAAAGGTCCTGTTCAGTTAAAATAATAAATGATCATTCCCGTTAGCATAAGATCTCTGTAGATGAAGTCTAACACAAAAAAAATAATAATAATAATAAATAAATACCTAGTAGGCTTTTTTTAACGCCAGAGAAATTAGTGTTTATGACATTTCTTTGAAAGCCGTCACTGAAGTTATGGTTAGGATTGGGGGATGCTTTTGTTTCTGTTTTTTTTTTTTTTTTTTTGGAAAAACAAGCAAACAAACAAAATAATAATAATAATTGAATGGCTGAAAACTGACAAAAGAGAACAGATTCTATGGAACAGATCAGCTTTTTGGTGTTATAACTGACCTAAACTATTTGCCAAAAGGAAGCACTTAAAAATGGGGTAAATTAGGGAGGTGTCAGGATTCTGGACTGTTCTGTGTGTTTTGCCCCTGATTCTGTTCCTGTTTGTCCTTGTTTGGTCAAGTTTCTGTCCTCATTATTTAAATAGTCACCTGTGTTAAGTAATTATCTCTTGTATTTTATCTGTTGGTTCTACTTGTTGGATGTCTCCCTGGTTTCCTGTCTCTACTTTGGATTATTAAAGACTTATTCGTGTTATCTCCAGAGTTTCCTCATTCCTTGTGTGACAGAAGTACCGACCAAAATAAAGTTTATTGCATGTTTCCCCCCTTTTTTATTTTCTCTCAGTGTTTTTATTTTTCTTTCTGTTGTGCCCGATTGATCCCCTTCTTCGCCCGAGTACCTCCTCCTTCTGCTGGAGCAGGGGAGCTGATCTCTTGGGGACCACACAAGACTGTTCATGTTCGTATCTCAAACAACCAGCTACCCGGATGATGCGTTCTTCGCTTTCTATGATGCAAGCCTGAACCCCGAGTGCAGAGCGCTGTCGTCCGAAGATGGTACCGATGGAAAATTTCACCTCCTTCTTGTAGTGGATTACTGGCGAGAAACAGATCACCACTTACAATCTGCCCCGTGGATGATCTCACCAGATCCACTCCTGACCCAGAGCCCAGCACACCATCTCCCCATGGTACAGAGCATCAGCCTGAGGCCCATTGATAATGGAGAGCCATTTTCAACCGCGAGCCAGAGCAAGACCAAACGACAGAGCAGAAAATGCCCCAGAAGTTGAGCCCAACCTGTCAGACCAGATATGAGAGCCGATGACCGCGCCCGCCACGAGAGAGCAAGCCGTGGACGGTGTGAGAGAGGAGCTTCACCCTCTGTATCACTGCTGGGTATGGAGCAGTGTTGGTACCAAAACCTGGAGGGGGATCTAATAGACTGGGACTCTGAACTGGAGATTGAACTGCCCCATCTCCACTCGCCATCGTCTCCGCTAGTCAGGTCCAGCCCTTCTTCATCCTTGGTTCCCTCATCCAGCCCAGAGTAGGTTTCCGATCCTCCAGTGCCTGTTCCTGAAAAGTGCCCCCCAGTGCCCGTTTATCGAAAATGCACTCCTTCCCACCCACTCCTCCCTCCTCCTCCACTGTCATCTGACAGCCCTTCTGCTCACTCTAAGCACAACCATGATTGCTGTATGAGCCCCGTGGGACTGCCGGCGTCGGAGAATGCCTCACCTCCGTCTCCAAGGCCCATACTCCACCTCAGCCCGTAGACCGAGTGGCTCCACCTCGGCTCCTAGCTCCCTTGCCTCCACTGTCACCAATTGATCCATCAGCTCCACCTGGCTCCCTTGTCTCTCTCTACCTTGTCGGGCTGTCCCACCAGCTCTGTTTGGCTCCTTCCTCCCGTCAGCTCCACCTTGGTCCTCAGTCACTCAGGCAATGCTGCTGATCTCCGGATCTCAACCTCCTCCTTGGTCACCAGAGCACTCAGCTCCACTATGGCCTTTTCCTATGGGATTTTCGCCATCCCCCTGGTTCATTTGCTCTCAGCCTCGGGCTCCTCCACTACCTGATTCGCCACTGTTAGTCGGCCCCCTGGAGTTGGCGGCCTTCCCTCCTTCCACCATCATATCCACCGTGGGCCGCTGTTATGGCTGTGGTCTGGGTCCTGCTGTGCTCCGGGTCCATCCTGTCTCTGCCCTGGCTCCTCCATTCTTCGTCACCCCCATGCTCTGTTCTCTTCCGGAACCTCCTCCCAAGCTCACGCCCATGACACCTTCCCGGGAGGGAAGTGATATATCAGGATTCTGGATTGTTCTGTGTCATGTTTTGTCCATGTTTCTGTTGTTGTTCACTCTTGCTTGGTCAAGTTCCTGTCCTCGTTTAGTTAATTAGTCATTCTGGTCACCTATGTTAAGTAATTATCGCTTGTATTTAAGTTCCTGTCTATGCAGTCTATCTCTGTCAGTTCTACTTGTTGAATGTCTCCCTGGTTTCCTGTCCCTACTTTGGTCCCTAAGACTTATCCGGACTGCTGAGTCCTTAGCCATCTTCAAGAATCGGCTTAAAACACATCTCTTCCATCTTTATTTAACCCTCTAACTTTAACACTATTCTTATTCTATTCTTTAAAAAAATATAACTAAAAAAAATCTAACTACCTTTATAATCTTTTTGTATTCTATTTTCTTTTCATTAATTATGCAATTGTATGTGTGTGTGTGTGTGTTTGTGTGTGTGTGTGTGTGTGTGTGTGTGTGTGTGTGTGTGTGTGTGTGTGTGTGTGTGTGTAAAGACCTCTAACACTAGCTTGCTCTATTCTTTTTTTATACTGTATCTTATTTTATTCTGTATTTTATCTGTTTTCTTTATATTATATTATTTAAAATCCCATGCTATGTGTACTGTGTTAACCTAACTGAGACTTGTTATAGCACTTATATACCATTGCTCTTTTTGTTGTTTTTGATTGCTTCCACTGTCCTCATCTGTAAGTCGCTTTGGATAAAAGCGTCTGCTAAATGAATAAATGTAAATGTAAATAATTGTATATTGTTGCGGATTGTTTTTAAGGGATTTAACAGTGAAAGAAACTCTTTCCACATTTGTTGTTCAGTATAAAACATGAACAGTAAAAAATATTAAATATTTAATTGAAGACTGAAAAGGTATTTTCTACTTCAAATTGTTATGTTTAACTTAATTAGTTACTTTTCGTGTTTAACTTAATGAGTTTCTTATTTTTTACATTTAATGGTAGTTAAATTTTAAGTCTTAATTTTACAGTCCTGTACTGCGTGTACATACTATGTATTTCTTATGGTAATTACAATAACTAAGTAATAACTAAGTAATAAACCAAACCTTAACATGTAGTTACCTAGTTTTACCCAGTACTTTCTTATGGAAGTACATTGTAAGTGTGCAAACCGTTTATTTGACATTTCTGAGTGGAAAAAGTTTCAAATAAATCTTACAAAAAAAAGTTTTTTCGGTTTAGCCACTCCCCTTTTCAATATTAGATGTATTATTCTGTATACTGTATAGCTACCTAGTTGCCATACATCGCACAAGACTGTCTGCCATTTAGTAGGAAACAAATGAGTTATAGTGTAAACCATGCATTATGTGTTCCTAAGGCAGATGTGTTCAGGTTGAGCAAGTATATCCAGTCGTGAAAAGTTGAAAATATGTTGGTCCCCAAGCAGCTGAGTAAGATGAGTAAGAGATCAGCAGTCAGTTTAGAACATACTTACAGAAAAACAATTCTTTCAAAATTGGAGTTGTCAGAACCATAAGTTATGTGCATTAGACCACCCTAAAAAATAAATATAACCAAGACCATGTATCAACCCATTCTCACTCCAAAGGCGTCAAAAACCGAAGCATGGTCAAGCGCCCCTAGCGTCACTTTTATGACGCCAAATGTGCCTCTCGGCGTCGAATATATAGAAGCACTACGACCTTCATTGCTTTCAATGGGAAACTTTTGGCGTCAGAATTCGAAACGAGGACATGAGATGTTTATCGCTATGAAATCACGTTCAAGAAGTCTCATTCAGCACACATCGCGATACTTGCTATCAGTGACAGTTCCACAGTTTGGGTGAGTAGTCGTATATACGCTCTTTTAATGCCTTTTATAAAATGTATTCTGTCTTATTTATTAATCAAATTAGTGCCATATGTTTAATCGCTGTATTATATCGGTCATCCGCGGCTGTCTTTGAGTTTCATTGCGTTTAAATAAATGAACACAGCTGCTAATTAGTCTGATTAAACTCTATCTGTCACGTGACGTGCCATAGACCTTCGATCCGTTTTATATTATTATTAATTTCAGGATCAATGATGTAAGTTGTATTTGTAGTAAAATCATGGTAATCACGACACTTACAATAGTAATAAATGAAATGTGAAGTTAAAACACAGTAAACAGGACATTAGTAACTGTAACTGTAGTTTTACTATGGTATATTAATAATCAATACAACAATACAATAATCACCAAACCAGCTATGTTTGTATCACTGTAATGTTAGTTTTTTTATGTGCTTTTATATGACAGATATCACACTAATCATATTTTCTGTACCATGCTTTTAATACCTTTTAATGTAAATCCAAAAAAAATAAAAATCCAATTAAAAATAAATAATAAAACATGCATTTTTCCATCTTGCAGTTCTTTCATATCAGTTTATATATATATATATATATATATATATATATATATATATATATATATATATATATATATATATATATATATATATATATAAATATTTTGCTCACAGATCATTATTAACATTCTGTATATAATTCAATTTTATTTACTCTCCCCTTTTTATTATTTTTATTTTTATTTTTAGCTGAAAAGACATAAAGGCAGTCAGCCCAGTGGTGTTTCTGGAGAGGGATTCCTTCAGAAATGGAGAAGACAGAAAGCTGCGGAGGCAGATATTTGCAGCAGTAAGTCTGTGATAGTTTGTCCCTTTTATCAAACATTCCTGCTGTTATAATTTGTACAGCATTTGTTGTTTCTTAAACTGTTGCACTGTCCAAATACCCACACTTGCCATCTTTGCACTTGACCACTTGATTACTTATTTGACGTCTTTCCTGTATTTGGCCTAGTGTTCGAGTGAGCATGATAACCACAAGTGTGTGTCGAACTTTTCATGACCTGATGACTGTGTTTCCCAATCCTGATCCTGGAGAACCCCAGCACTGCACGGTTTTGGTGTCTCTCTTATCTGCCTTGGAGTCTTCACTGATGAGCTGATGAGTTGAATCAGGTGTGTTTGATCAGGGAGACATCTCAAATGTGCAGTGTTGGGGTTCTCCAGGACCAGGATTGGGAGCCACTGCCTTATGGGACACTTATGTGTTTACAGAGATTTTTAATAACTAATTATCAATATTTCACATACTGTACATTGGACAGCTTCCCATGACCTCTTGTGAGATCTCGGCAAAAAGTCTGACGATTTATTCCAAAACATGATGCATGATGGGATACACTAAGCTTTGTATAGCGCTCCGGAGCAGTATTGGAGAGGTTTAGTGTGTGTTAAGGACGCTGTGCTTTGGCATTATTAAGACCGGGGACAGTCTCGTTCACACACTGTCACATACACACACTCTCAAGTTTTTACAGAGGCTGCTTTTATGGTCTAAACAAAACACAGTGTAATGTATAAGTTGAATGTAATTTAATATTTCCTTCCTTTCTGTCTTACAGGATTGTTTGAGGATAACGCTGTAGCTCCATCATGCACAAGGACTCACCTCGTTTACTCTTTATCACCCACACACACAGAAATGGTCCCTGGATCAGTGATTAGACTTTGCAGTGGTTTGATTTTTGCAGAAGATGTAACTTTGTTTTAATTATAAGCTCATAATGAATACATTACAGAACCAGTGATGAAAACAATAGTTAAAAAAAGCGCTCCATATTAAAAATATATTGCACACTTGACATGCATGTCTTCATGGTGTTTTTTTGTGAGTTTGAAACATTTACATTGTGTTGTATAACATTTTGGTCACAACACTTTTTCCAGTGTTCTCTGAAAGACATACTGTATTTACTGTTTTGTTTTTTAATAAAAGCATTTTCATTTGCATACTGAAAATAGTTAATGTTTACAACATAACTGCCTTTTTATTCTTTATGGTGGCAAAAACGAGCTTGGTGACAGAGGATGCAGTGTAGTAATTTGGGCATGTTGTCTTTAAATGAGTTTGACATATAAATAAATAATGGAAGATCCTTACAAAAATATGCATGTTTATTATGCTTTATGTATTTATTTGTTCATTCATTCATTCATTTATAATTTCAGTTTTTATTCCTAGAGTTCAAATGGTAGAGAATGGTAAATCACAGAAACACAAATGTGAACAATTTTAACTTTAAAACACAATGTAATATACAATGTAAATTTTAGAAGCACATCATTTGATTAGTAAATATATTTCTCTTTGGTCAAAAAAAAAAATACAAATCTTAAAAATGTGTCTTATATTTATTATAGAGGAATCTGTCTGTTGGATACAACTGCGACTGCTGGGCATGTGCACATCAATATTGCCCAATGTTTGTCAAGCTGAACAACGGAGGAAGGTGAAGACGTTAATAAAACCGAATCTAATAAGTAGCAAGCTTAATCTATTGTTAACCGAATCTATCCCTTCAGCCGAAAAACGAAAGACGTCGGTCATACATGGATAAGGAAGTGTGTCGCTGCTGCTCAGCTTTGATGTCATTGGCTATGAATTTTCAGGACAGCCTGTGGTTGGACTATCTTTTAACCCATATTAAACAGCGCATCATGTAAAAAAGTATGTTTTGCTCCTATCATCACATTAGTAATATATTAAGTCAACAATGAAGTGTTGCTATCTTGAGAAAAATGACATCTTTAGCGAGATCCTAATCCTAACCCTAAGCATAACTTCAATGAACTACAAAAAACAGCCCCCTAGTGTTGCCTTTGCATAGATAGAACGACGGAGGCTTGTGGGTAATGTAGTTTAAAACTTTTTATTAACGAAACGAAATAAATTATTTATTTTAAGGAAAACTGGATATCTAAATATGTTTATTGTGCAAACCTCTATGATATATTTGAGAGGCAGGCTGAAATGTGGTATTTTACAGTGAGCAATATTTAAAATGCCTTTATGTCAGCTTTCCATTTATTTCTGAAAACTGAGCTCAACATTATTTTATCAGCATAGCATAAGTAATAATCCTGCCCATTTTCTCTTTGATATGTTAATTGGACTCTGATTTACAGCCATTTGAAATGTACAGTTTTGGGCTCTTCCGGGGGGTGCTACTGGGCCCCTGGGGGTAGAAGGGCAGTAAAACCTACATATATGTATTCTACTCATCATGGACAACAAACTGAGCTGAGTCACATTTATATCTGACAGTTTTCACAGTCCTCTGTTTTCTAATTCTTACATCATTGCTATTATACCTTTTGACAGGACATTGTGAGGCCATCTGATGAAACATTGAAAAATTAGAAAGAAATGATTTAATAATGAAAATAATAGATTATTTATTTGATTTTTGAAGTATATGGCAAGAAATATAATGGATGAACCTGCAACAACTTGCCTTTATCTATTCCCCACCTGTAAAGCAGTAATCAAGGACAATGTATACACATTGTGATACTTCACTATTACACAAGGACAAATTCATGCAGTGCTAAGAATATTAATTTATATATATATATATATATATATACAGTATTGTTCAAAATAATAGCAGTACAATGTGACTAACCAGAATAATCAAGGTTTTTAGTATATTTTTTATTGCTACGTGGCAAACAAGTTACCAGTAGGTTCAGTAGATTGTCAGAAAACAAACAAGACCCAGCATTCATGATATGCACGCTCTTAAGGCTGTGCAATTGGGCAATTAGTTGAAAGGGGTGTGTTCAAAAAAATAGCAGTGTCTACCTTTGACTGTACAAACTCAAAACTATTTTGTACAAACATTTTTTTTTTCCTGGGATTTAGCAATCCTGTGAATCACTAAACTAATATTTAGTTGTATGACCACAGTTTTTTAAAACTGCTTGACATCTGTGTGGCATGGAGTCAACCAACTTGTGGCACCTCTCAGCTGTTATTCCACTCCATGATTCTTTAACAACATTCCACAATTCATTCACATTTCTTGGTTTTGCTTCAGAAACAGCATTTTTGATATCACCCCACAAGTTCTCAATTGGATTAAGGTCTGGAGATTGGGCTGGCCACTCCATAACATTAATTTTGTTGGTTTGGAACCAAGACTTTGCCCGTTTACTAGTGTGTTTTGGGTCATTGTCTTGTTGAAACAACCATTTCAAGGGTATGTCCTCTTCAGCATAGGGCAACATGACCTCTTCAAATATTTTAACATATGCAAACTGATCCATGATCCCTGGTATGCGATAAATAGGCCCAACACCATAGTAGGAGAAACATGCCCATATCATGATGCTTGCACCTCCATGCTTCACTGTCTTCACTGTGTACTGTGGCTTGAATTCAGAGTTTGGGGGTTGTCTCACAAACTGCCTGTGGCCCTTGGACCCAAAAAGAACAATTTTACTCTCATCAGTCCACAAAATGTTCCTCCATTTCTCTTTAGGCCAGTTGATGTGTTCTTTGGCAAATTGTAACCTCTTCTGCAGATGCCTTTTTTTTAACAGAGGGACTTTGCGGGTGATTCTTGAAAATAGATTAGCTTCACACAGACGTCTTCTAACTGTCACAGTACTTACAGGTAACTCCAGACTGTCTTTGATCATCCTGGAGGTGATCATTGGCTGAGCCTTTGCCATTCTGGTTATTCTTCTATCCATTTTGATGGTTGTCTTCCATTTTCTTCCACGTCTCTCTGGTTTTGCTCTCCATTTTAAGGCATTGGAGATCATTTTAGCTGAACAGCCTATCATTTTTTGCACCTCTTTATAGGTTTTCCCCTCTCTAATCAACTTTTTAATCAAAGTACGCTGTTCTTCTGAACAATGTCTTGAACGACCCATTTTCCTCAGCTTTCAAATGCATGTTCAACAAGTGTTGGCTTCATCCTTAAATAGGGGCCACCTGATTCACACCTGTTTCTTCACAAAATTGATGACCTCAGTGATTGAATGCCACACTGCTATTTTTTTGAACACACCCCTTTCAACTAATTCAACTAATTGCCCAATTGCACAGCCTTAAGAGCGTGCATATCATGAATGCTGGGTCTCATTTGTTTTCTGAGAATCTACTGAACCTACTGGTAACTTGTTTGCCATGTAGCAATAAAAAAATATACGAAAAACCTTGATTATTCTGGTTAGTCACATTGTACTGCTATTATTTTGAACAATACTGTATATATATATATATATATATATATATATATATATATATATACATATATATATATATATATATATATATACATATATATATATATATATATATATATACATATATATATATATATATATATATATATATAACTATTTAGCAAAAATCAGTGTAAAAATGTCCTCCTCACCCCCGTATCTTGCTCCTCAGGTGCTGGACATCATGTGTGTGCTCTTGGTTTTAATGCAGTACAAGATCCCATTGATCATTCCTGCTACATTCTCAGTTATCCCTCAAGTGTTTGTAACAATAAAGCCCATGGCACCATCTTGTAATGCAGAATAGTTAATCTCGTAACTCCCTTTATTTCACTAAAGAATTTGCATATTTGTTACTAAAATATAAAAAAAATTACTTTCTGGTGTACTGATGTCCCAGATGTTATTAATCTGATCAAAAATGTTTATGTCTTAAATAAAAAAATAATCCCAATAATTAATATGTAGTTTTTCCAAGTCTAAAATAAACACTGTAACAACAATGAGTTTTACATAGTAATTAACTCAAATGATATATAGGGAATTTGAATAATTAATCAAGAATTTGATTAATATATATCTCAGATGACAGTTACATTTAATTTTATTGATTATGAAAAATAGCTCAATTGCCAATACCAATACTAATCACAGGGCACTGTAATTTACTCATTAATATGTCAATATTACATTCTTCATATCAATTATTGTGATATCTCTTACTGTAAATTACTGCAGATCAAACCGTGGTATGTCCAGCACACCACTGTAGACCTATCAATTTTCAATAAAGTTATCACGCCTTATAATTCAAGGAAAAGTATTCTCTGGCCATGAAAATATTATCCTATCCTTATGATAAATTTAGTTTCTAAATTTAGAGCTTGTAGCTAAAGATCAGAACATTTCAGTGACTCGTAATGTGAGTGGGGTGGAGTCCAAGCCAATCATTTTATATATGGGTTTTTAATAATTCAACTAGTAATACATCAAACTACAAATCACACAGAGTAAATATGCGTACGAAAATACAGACAATAAACATTTACAAGACATAACGGAATCCAAATAAAAGAGAGAGAGAGAGAGAGAGAGAGAGAGAGAGAGAGAGAAGTGGAGAAAGCGAGAGAGATCACAGAATGAGCTCAGGTATGAAAATCAGTCAGTAAACCTTAGTGGAACCAACAACGAATCAAATAATAGCAACACTTTAAAGCAGCATTTAAATCTCCATTGAAAACGATACTTGCATGGCCCAGTGGGTGAGCGTGGTACCGGCGACGCACGTGTGATGTCATGTGGTCCTTTGAAAACTGCGCGCGTGGGCCGGAGGCCGTGTGACGCGCATGCAAGCTGCGCTGGATCTTGGCGTGAGCGTGGAGTCACGTGTTCCTTTGTTGCAAAGAGGTGTTCGTTCATCTTCGCGCGGTATTTGAAAGGTTCAACAAACAATGTTCCAGAATTCGTCTTCATTGTGTGGAGAGGCGAATAGTTGAATAAACTTAGTAAAGAAAAGAAAACAAAACAACGAAAATGAAAGTTTCCAAATGAGCCATGAAAATGGCTTTCCTCTCCTCAGTCCGTGTGCTGAGGGGGGAGGAGAACTGAGCGCGGCCCGAGGCCGCGCGGAGCGACGTGTCCGAGAACGGAGAACGGGAAGAAGAGCAGAAGAGGCAGGCGGACCTTGTTCGGTCGACTCTTATAGCTTGAGATGTTCACGCCTCTTTTCGCGTGAACCACCCAATGAACATCCGCGATCTGAAGCGGCGGGAAAGTTCCTTTGTCTCTGGGAACAACCCACCCTAATGATTTAGGACTTGTCCGATTTCATCAGGGATATTCTAGCACGTTCGTAATTCCAGAATAATACATTTTTCATTACTTTACTTTAGATAAGTGGGTCTGTCAAAGCATGACGATTAGAACAAGACTAGACATAATATATATATGACCAAAGATCTAATTTTTAGATCGAATTACACATTTAAAGATTTGTTTAACACATGATAACACTGCAGATGTTGGGAAACATCTAAATGTACCAAAAGGGAATACGTAATACATTTATAAAACATGAAAACAGAAAGTTAATGAATACATTCCATAGAATGCATTGTTCAAAAGAAGCCAGTGACTTGGCTTCTCTCCTGTCCTGTGTGGTCGTAACTTTTACAACCTGCAAAAGTGGGGGTTGCAGAAACATGGCTCTCTTTGAGAAGGTTAAAGTGAGGAGAGACATTTCCTAAAGTATGAGCTTGCAACTTATACTCTTCACATAACAAGGATTAACCATTTTATGCAATCCAAAAACATAATTAAAATACATATTAATAATAAAATGAAAGTAAGGAACTTATACAAAAAGGTTTCCTTTGTCTCCAGTGTGTTGGAGGAATTTGGGTTGGGGGTTTTCGTTTCTTCTTTGAAGCTCGCATGGGCATCGTAAATAATTTAAGTCCAGCCAGGCTGGCGCCAGGCACTTGGTGCAAAAAGAGTTTCATTTGGAAAATCAGAATTAAACACATGAATCGATGATCTGCATATCCGTTACAACACATATGAGCCTACCTAGTAAAATTATGTATTTAACAAGAATCTTCAGAACACAATATTCACCATTTTCATTTTATTGAAGCATAGACTATAAAGTTGATAAAGTAGCATCAAGACGAATAAGATTCAATGAAAATAATTATCATCAAAAATACATTAACCTCATATATAAATCAGTTCACACAGATGAGTGATGAAATGTCCTTAAAAGTCACACAGTCCCATCCAGTCAACTGTGATACAGATCATGTGATACATATAAGACATGAGATACTGTTCCAGAAAATAATGATTCCCATCATCACATCTAAACTGGTTTCATCTCCCCATCGTGTTCTTCTTCTCTCGTGTCTGGAAACAGTTTGTGGCTGATATCCAGCACTGATGTGGTGTAGCTTGTTCTCAGCCCAGAGGATCTCTCAGTCCTAACATCCCAGACCTGGTCAAAGTGAAACAAACAATCCAGATGAAGTTGTTTAATGGACAGAGAGCTCAGATTATGTTCTGTGTGATTTTAGCAGTGTGAGCAACTATGACCCTTGTAGTACTGTACACTTACCATTCTTCAAGCTGTTTTGAGACCTTTTGAGAAGCTTTTTCTCTGAAGAGAATTTAGCACATCCTCTTCTTTCACTCCTTTCAAGAGCATCACTTGGTCAAAACCCCTCATTTGGCTGATGAGATCATCTGTACAAATTAAAATACTGCAATAAAAATTAAAGAATTAAGAAAAAGTTACAGAGGCAAAGATCTTGCTCATGAGACTGCATTAGCATGTGTAGTTCTCATAGACTCTAGAATTCATCTATTGTTGCAGTAAATGTGTTTTCTTCCTCTAGAATCTTTCTCCAAAGTTCCTGACTTCTCTCACAAATGTGTTTTAGTCGGTGCAGTGTAAGGCCTGGCTTCAAACCAATCCACTATCAATTCACAATTTATAACATAACATTTAGAAAACAATGAAATAATGTACATTGGTGTTTATATCAACTAAACCAATTTCATGATACTTGTCTACTTTTAAAACAGGTGGTGTGTTTTTAAAAACATAATATTAAAAATGTCCAGTCACACTTTGCTAACATGCTGTAATTGTAATAGTAAAAAAAGAAATCAAGGCTGACATGACCAGTTCTGTGAGAGATCATCATAAAATGTTGTATAACACAGCATTGCTTCAACACACACATACCAGAGGACTTCTGTTTGTTTGAGCACAAGATGGCCATCTTCATTTCTCATCCTGAGCAAATCATTTCCTTGGTCTTTCTTCTCTTCTGTGAAACAAGATAATCTCTACTTACTCTGTGTGCAAATAATATTGCTCATTAAACATAATTAAGTTAATTTAAAGTAAGATTCAGACCAGAGCATTTGAGGAGTAAATAAAAAATATATTCTAAACAAATGTACCTGGGAAGAGCTGATCATGGCAAGATTCGCTGAGACTCAGTAATAGCTCTTTTAGTTTTTAGGAAGGTTTGTGAGGGTTGGCTCTTGAGTGAGTTGTTGAGCTTGATATTTTAGACCTGAAAAAGAAGAACAGCATTAGGATTATCTGCAAAAAATCCTGTAAAACAGAAAGAAGGAAATATTATTAATTACGTGCAACTTGTACATTACACCTCTGCAAAGATGCTGTATAATTAAAAGTTAAATGCATCCATTATTGAAAGCAAGTAATTAATAGCAAGCTATAGTCATATGAATTCTTTTGATAGTGTCAGATGAGGCTGTCCTGGGGCTTGTACAATATCATACAAGTGTTAAACTGGATTATTAAGACTGTGATGTGTTTAGGGATCATTTTTAAGACTTTGACCCTGTCCAGATACCCACACTTGCAGTCTTGGCCACTTGAGAGTGTGTGTACGTGACAGTGTGTGAACGAGACTGTCTTAATAATGCCAAAGCACAGCGTCCTTAACACACACTAAACCTCTCCAATACTGCTCCGGAGCGCTATACAAAGCTTAGTGTATCCCATCATGCATCATGTTTTGGAATAAATCGTCAGACTTTTTGCCGAGATCTCACAAGAGGTCATGGAAAGCTGTCCAATGTACAGTATGTGAAATATTGATAATTAGTTATTAAACATCTCTGTAAACACATAAGTGTCCCATAAGGCAGTGGCTCCCAATCCTGGTCCTGGAGAACCCCAACACTGCACATTTGAGATGTCTCCCTGATCAAACACACCTGATTCAACTCATCAGCTCATCAGTGAAGACTCCAAGGCAGATAAGAGAGACACCAAAACTGTGCAGTGCTGGGGTTCTCCAGGATCAGGATTGGGAAACACAGTCATCAGGTCATGAAAAGTTCGACACACACTTGTGGTTATCATGCTCACTCGAACACTAGGCCAAATACAGGAAAGACTTCAAATAAGTAATCAAGTGGTCAAGTGCAAAGATGGCAAGTGTGGGTATTTGGACAGTGCAACAGTTTAAGAAACAACAAATGCTGTACAAATTATAACAGCAGGAATGTTTGATAAAAGGGACAAACTATCACAGACTTACTGCTGCAAATATCTGCCTCCGCAGCTTTCTGTCTTCTCCATTTCTGAAGGAATCCCTCTCCAGAAACACCACTGGGCTGACTGCCTTTATGTCTTTTCAGCTAAAAATAAAAATAAAAATAATAAAAAGGGGAGAGTAAATAAAATTGAATTATATACAGAATGTTAATAATGATCTGTGAGCAAAATATTTATATATATATATATATATATATATATATATATATATATATATATATAAACTGATATGAAAGAACTGCAAGATGGAAAAATGCATGTTTTATTATTTATTTTTAATTGGATTTTTTTTTTTTGGATTTACATTAAAAGGTATTAAAAGCATGGTACAGAACATATGATTACTGTGATATCTGTCATATAAAAGCACATAAAAACACTAACATTACAGTGATACAAACATAGCTGGTTTGGTGATTATTGTATTGTTGTATTGATTATTAATATACCATAGTAAAACTACAGTTACAGTTACTAATGTCCTGTTTACTGTGTTTTAACTTCACATTTCATTTATTACTATTGTAAGTGTCGTGATTACCATGATTTTACTACAAATACAACTTACATCATTGATCCTGAAATTAATAATAATATAAAACGGATCGAAGGTCTATGGCACGTCACGTGACAGATAGAGTTTAATCAGACTAATTAGCAGCTGTGTTCATTTATTTAAACGCAATGAAACTCAAAGACAGCCGCGGATGACCGATATAATACAGCGATTAAACATATGGCACTAATTTGATTAATAAATAAGACAGAATACATTTTATAAAAGGCATTAAAAGAGCGTATATACGACTACTCACCCAAACTGTGGAACTGTCACTGATAGCAAGTATCGCGATGTGTGCTGAATGAGACTTCTTGAACGTGATTTCATAGCGATAAACATCTCATGTCCTCGTGTCGAATTCTGACGCCAAAAGTTTCCCATTGAAAGCAATGAAGGTCGTAGTGCTTCGATATTCGACGCCGAGAGGCAAATTTGGCGTCATAAAAGTGACGCTAGGGGCGCTTGACCATGCTTCGGTTTTTGACGCCTTTGGAGTGAGAATGGGTTGCATGTATCAATACTAACAGAATATAGGGCATTTTTATTACCTAGGTTGTAGGAGGGCTCCTATTTTTAAATAAAGAAAAATAAGTACTAGCAAAATTGAAACTGTGAAGAACAATTATATTTACACTATAGAATTTAATAAGCTTGAAAAAGCTTCCGTTGCACGGAAATTATGAAAACAGAACTATATTGCGAGTGCAAATGGAATTGAGATCTTCTTGTACAGAAGATAGTGTGTTTGGTTAGTATAAATAATAAACATTCATTTCAAATATTTCAGGGGAAACAAATGGGGTAATTATTATGTAAACTTGGAATGAGGATATACAGAGTGAGAAGAATGGGTCCTTGTCCTTAAGATACCTCCTTGTAGACCTACACATGCTAGTCACAATGTGACCTGCTTGTGGTCCCTTGTTGAGAGTAACTGCTGAGAGTAAAGAGGATTACATGAACAAAAGCCTCTGTGGATGGTTGAGGAGGATATCCTGAAGCCAACAGACTTTGTTTACATCATTGTATCTACCACAAAGCTAACACAGGTGCACATAATTATTAAAATATGCGTAATAACCAAAGATCTGCAACCATGAAGTCCTTCATTTTGGGACGAAATCACTGAATGTTCTGTAAATGGGCTGAAAGTTGCAACACAAGGGGTTAGTTCAATATTTTTATTCCCATGCTGGTAAAGACAAAATCCCATGCACCTGAATTTCAAGGTTAGCCTTGCAATATTTTAGAGGTCTTTCAGCAGCTGTGAATGAAAGACTCTGGTCTCAGAGCAGTGGTCCAGGGGGCGACTGCAATCCAGCTGTGTTTTTAAATGAGGAACATCCATCTGAGCCTCTTTTCACTACTTATTGGAAAAGGAGAACAATCAGCTAGATGGAGAGAGAGCTCCACGCTGTGGTAAGAATTCATCACACACATAAATACATAAACCTAACATAACCTTATTTCCACATAATGAGGAAAACATACTCAAGTTTATGATGGATTTGTTGTTGCATGTATTTAGAGCTGAATCCTGATGTTAAACTTTCTTGAAATTAAAAATAAAATAAAATTATGGTTGTTGCATTATACTTTATTGAAAAGATGCGTTATGAGTAATTGATATTGTAATCACATCTTTCCTTTGTGCTTCACATTCCTCTTAGATTAAAGTTTAACTAAGTAGATCTATAGTTTTATTTATATGTTTGCCCATCTATTTATATCTTAAACAGTATACTGTGCATAATACCTTGAGTGTGTCAGTGAAATATCAGTGAAAAAAACATGGTTTGGAAAAACAACACTTTTCACAGTATATAAAAGCAGCTGCCGTACCTAGATGATTTTTCCATGTTGTCCTTTAAGTTTTTATATAAACAATTAATAATATTTTCATATATTTTTAATTGATTTTCAATGACTTATGATGCTTGTGGGATAATAGGGCTCCTATAAGGCTGTTGGAATAATGATAGTAATGAGTAAAATCAGATGAACATTGTAGGTTTTTTGAAAAGCATTAGCACGGTTGTGGTCTTAAAATAGTTGGTTAAATAAAAAGCAAAGCTTTGTCTAACTTGAATCTGAAAAATAATACTGGTTAACCCTTGACTAACTGCTAGTTGCTCAAAGTAGATTACACTAGAAGACATAGTCTTAGCATAGTGGCTATGTTTATGCAGCTGGCTGCATGCAATCAAACAAATAATTTTGTTTATCTTTGAAATCGCCTTTTTTTTTTTTTTTTTTTTTTTTTTTTTTATTGAAACCGAACTTGTTAGAAGCCAGCTGTGTCGACTGCATGCCTTTGTGTTTGCAGAGACTCAGGGGATTCCCGCCTATCAGGTCAATGAGACTATGATGACACTGTGGTGAGGGTGGAATTCAAACTTTTTCATCGAAACGGGAATCTTTTTTATATGTTAATGAGTGAAGAGGCGGATGTAATGAGATGATTTAGATATGGAGCTCCCAATTCAGCTCCTGTCATAACAAAAAGTTAATTAAGAGAATAATCATTCTATTCAGCACACTCATTCAACTCTCCCCCACATTCCCTAAAGACGAGCAAAAAACATCAACTTTTTGTTTTTCCTACAAATGAGAATGCTTCATTACCCATTCAGTATGAAACGATTTTGGTGTTGGTTATTCAAATCAGGGTTGCCTGTGGAAAAACCTAACTCAATTAGTTTAGGGAGCTCCAATCATCTATGCAAATATGCGGATGGATGCATAATGTTTACCTACAGTGTCAGCCTAGATTCCCTGGACATTTTCTTTGACAAAAATGCCTATTAAAGGCTTACTTAAAATTGGCATTTACCTGTGAACATTTATGCTCAGGGCCGTTTATTTTTCCCTTATTAGATGGCTCTCTGGAATAATTCTGATTGGTCAATTACAGCACTCAGCTCTACGATGTAATTTACTGATAACACTGTATAGCAAACTGCTTACCTGGAGAAATGATAGCGTCACTAGCAGAGGGTTGTTTATAGACAATATTTTTTAGTTTAATATAATTTTAGTTTAGCTGAATATTTTATGCAACTTTTGTAAATATTGAAAGTGAACTTTTATTTTACTGTGTGTGTGTGTGTGTGTGTGTGTGCGTGTGTGTGTGTGTGCGTGCGCGCCATGATCGCACATGTGCAATAGCCTTTTCTTCATGAATGAATGACTTTGATCTGGAAAATGTGTAGGGACTTGGGTGGTGAAATTATTACCTTAGGATACAGTGTAATGACTTATTTTGAATGTATTCAATGATTTCACTTTTGAGGAATTGGCTGTAAAAAAGAAAATGCAATCTATATAAAACGTTTACACCCCCCTGTTTAAGTAGCAGCTTTTTGAGGGAAAAAAAAATAATAATCCAAGTAAAATTGTATACAATCTTTTCTAAGTTTAATATAATACTGAAATCAATACATTTCACAGAACCAATGTGGGTGTTTTTGTTTCATAATATGTATTCTCAATATGATGTTGCCTTAAAGGGGTAGATCATACAAAAATGAAAAGTATGTCATCATTTACTCACCCTCAAGTTGGAAGTCAATGCACTACCACAATGCAGTCAATGCTTGACTTTTTTCACAGAGAAAGCTTCATGATAATATAGACTAAAATTCTGAAATAATTTAACTCAAACGTATTGCTTGCCTACGTACATATTTATTTGGCAGTGAACAGCTGATTGTACACTATCCTTTATTTATAGATCAACACATAGACATCATAATTAAAATAACTGACGTGTTTCTTAGTTCACTCATTTGGCTAATATACAACTTGCCTGCATGTATGCAGTAGTAACCCCACTCTAGTAATATTTGTACAGTTTATGTAAGACTTGGTCTTATCTTCAGCCAGCTCAATCAAAATTTGATGCAACTTCTAGGTTATTGCAAAATCTATTTTCAGATCTGTTGGATATTTTCACTAGCATTCCTACAGCACATAAAAATAACTTTAATCAAGCCTGGAAACTTCTGACAAGATATTTAAGCATTGTGCATGCCATCTGTTGTCCTTGTCATTGCTTGTTATACACGCAGATTATTCTTGTAACAGTGACATCACACATTTCCTTCCCATCACTAATGACTAGAAAGTGAATCATTTAATCAGCTGAAAGATCTCAAAAGATATGGCTTCACCAAGTTCATGTTCCAAGATTTTACAGTGCAAATATACTTATAACAGTTGGAGTGCAGCATCAAAGCACAAAATGAAGAGGGCATGTGGACCAATTATTATTTGTATAGATTAATGCAGTCTTCAAGTCGGACAGGTTTTTGTTCAGAAATCCTATCCCCAGCTGAGCTGTTTGCTTCACAAGCAAATCCCTGCTGCATTGGTCTTTAACAACACCTGTTCAGGGTTTGTTTGTTATTTTGTTTTTTTCTACACGAGTTGTGCAGGTTCTTCACAGTTGACTCGCAAATCATATCCAGTGCATAAGTGGGGTGGAAAGGTAGCCTTCTTTTGCACGCAAGTGTGCCATTCCTTCTGTCATCATTAACCCCAGCTCACCCTTAAACCTGCCGATTGGTTATTTTTTTGAGGTTTGTGATAGATAAATGAGAAGTTCATTATGAAGAGTGTGAAAGATTGTCCCAGAAACTCAATGCATCATTCACATATTGTTTAAAAAGCACAAATTACAAATAAATATAGTGAAATTAGTCACCTGCAGTCTTCTGTCAGTTTGTTTGTGCAGTCTTGTGTGGGGTGGAGTGATTTGAGCATTAAATGGTTCACGTGCTCAATATTTTAATATTTCAACCTCTGCGGTATGAGGTAGATAAGACATGTGATGAGAGATATATATCATCATTTGGAAAACTTAATCAAAATTTCTGGCCTGTTTTTAATAATACAAACCAAATATTCACACAATATTTTTTTTTTCATTTGTGTTAAATTACAGTTTAATGAGATACTTACTTCTTTGTACTAAAGCAATAGGTTGGAAATATGGATGGAGTTGAAATTTGACCAGATATTGCAGTTCTTCTAAAATCTGCTGCAAATAAATACAGTACAATACAATTATTCTAGCTTATACTTTAATGGTAAAGTTCTAGCTTATATTCTATCTTACACTTTAATGGTAAAAATTCTAAAGAAGTCTTAAATTAAATTGACAAGCCTTTCATCTATATACTACATTATATGATCAAAAAATCTGATATAACCTCTATCTGCATGCTGGCATCTCAGTTTAAGAATAATTCTTTTCATCAGCTAAACATCAAAAAAGGGTGATTTATGCCAGATGTCAATGATTTTGAAATGTATGTGCATGCTACAGATTCATACATTTATATATTAAATTAATTGGCTTTCAAGTACCTGAGTAACTTCAGAATAAACATCTATGTACGGTTTTCAGTGACCCAATAGCTTGGATGGTTAGTCCAGCTAGGTGATTTAATATACAGGAGAGAGAGAGAGAGAGAGAGAGAGAGAGAGAGAGAGAGAGAGAGAGAGAGAGAGAGAGAGAGAGAGAGAGAGAGAGAGAGAGAGAGAGAGATTTGAAAAAAAACTTTATTATACAATTCTTAACAGCAACTCTTCAAAATAATTTTATCAAAGTTAAAAAACATACGTTCACATCATCACTACCCTTTTGTTCCACTGTTTTTCCTGTTAATATAAATAGCCATTTTTGCTTGCCCTAAAATGAAATTCAACAGTTGACAGGTAAAACATTTTTTTACAATACAAAACATTTCATCAAGCCTTTTTATTTCACAAACAAATGTTCTAATCTAAAACTATGCATAAAAGCATGAAAATAGTCTCCCTTTGAAGACAAAAAGGGCAAGCAGAATTAACTTCTGGATTCAACACCGAAATAAAAGAGTTGACCGCAATGGCACAGAGAATTCTCCATTGTATATCACCAAACCTTTTAGGCAATGGTGGCTTATATAATGATCCCCATTCAGGTTTTACAGTTTGAAAACAGCACGCTATGGTCTATCAGTTATTTTTTTCAAACATTTTCTTATTAAACAAAACAGACTCTATACAGTTTTTTTCCTTGTCAAAAACTTAAAAAACAAAGATTCACCTGATCAAAAAAAAAATTAAAAACCTGTACCCTCTTCAAGATTGGGTTGAATAATCAAACAGGGAAAATTATCTTAAACATCAGGAGTACAAACCCCTGTAAAAAAAAAAGTCACTTAATAAATGCTCTTCATTGTCATGAATGCACACAGGAAACGAGAGATCCAATAGCAGTGTTTTAATAGGGTAATCCAAAAATCATAATCCAAAAAACAGGCAAGAGGTCATAACACAAAATCAGTTCAGAAATATGAGACAAGAAACACAAGGGAAACACAAGGGAATGCGAGAAAACCGAGTGACGGAAAACAAGGACTCCATGACACAGATAGAAAACAGACTGGTTTATATAGAAAGGTGTAGACGATGAAAGTGGAGACAGCTGAGTGCAGTTAACAGGTGTGCAATTAACCGTTGTGAAGGGATAAGGCTTTGTGGGAAATGTAGTGCCTGCAGTGGGATGCCTATGGGGAAGTGAGACCACTAGTGGACACCCAGGTTAACACAGACCAGACACTGTGACATTACCCCCTCCTCTAAGGAACAGCTACCAGATGTTCCACCGAACACAAGAACAAACCAAGGAACACAGAGACCAGGAGAGATGTGGACTGGTGGAGGATAAGGGGGAGGGACGGAGGGCCAGGTCTATAGAAGGAAACAGAGACAGGAAGTGAAAAAACAAAACAACATGTGACATTCATCAACTGTAAAACATGATTAAAGTTTGACAAAAAAGCTATTTAATAAACGAACAGATCTGAATCCTAATTGTTTGGATACGGCATCCACATTCTCAAAATGAGGCCCAGTTAAAGTCAACAAATGTCCTAAAGAAAGAATCTTGGATTTCTGAAATATGGTGCTGAACCCCGGCAAAAAGCAGTGAATAGCAATGTCCAACCGAGCCCCAAGTATCAGTGGTTCCTGCAAAAGCCATTGGAGAGAAAATGAGTTCTCAATCTTGTGAACACTAAAAAAAACCTCCACACCTTGAAAAGATTTCGATAGAATGCAGGCAGTTACGATAAATCCAGTTTGGTTGGATTCATTAAAAAGAGGGATTTATCCAGTCCAAAACCCCCAATAGTGTGCAAAATAGTGCAACTCACAGCATGCCAGGGGAAACCTGTAGAACCATCAAGTAACTGTAACCGAAAAGCAGCCATTTTACTTTGTAAATGAATCAAACCTTTCCCGCCTTTATTTTTGGGAAGGTATAAAAAACTCTTTCGGACCCAGTGCAGTTTGTCCAAAAAATTTTAACAAGAGCAGTTTGAACTTCCTCTAAAAACTGTGGTGAAGGGTCTACACATGCCAATCTATGCCAAAGTGAAGATGCCACTAAGTGAATAACAATGAGAGATCGTCCCCTATAGGACATGTTCGGTAATAACCATTTCCACTTATCCAAGCGCCCCTTAACTTTTTCCATCAGCCCCTCCTAATTTTTTTGCAACACACTGTCATCCCCTAGATACACTCCTAAATACCCCCGACACAAACCATCTGGTAGGCAAGATTTTCCATCAGTTCATTGTTCAAGCAATATAGCATCACTTTTTTTCCAATTAATCTTTGCAGAAGACAACAGTCTGAATTCTTCGATTAAATTAAGTAGAATCTGCACATCACTTTTTCCGTTGATCATCACCACAATTTCATCGGCATAGGCAGACAAACAAATATTACAATTACAAACTGGCAAAAACAAACCACTTAATTTACCTCTTATATGTTGAAGCAATGGCTCAATAGCTAAGGAATACAACATTCCAGACAAGGAGCAACCTTGTCTGATTCCCCTGACAACCTCAAATGGAGCACATAAACCACCATTTATTTTTAGCATACTCACAACATCACAATATTGTACCTTAATCATGTCTATAAAATGTTCTCTAAAACCAAGACCAGTTAAAGTACTCCACAAATATGAAAGTACTCCAGCCAATCTGTTACCCAAAGCCTTAGAGAATATTTTATAGTCGCTGCAGAGAAGCGAGACAGGGCACCAGTTCTTAATATCTGTAAGGTACCCTTTTTTTGGAAGAAGAGTGATCACAGCTCTTCGGCAGCTCAACAGAAACCTGCCCTTCGACAAGCGGTCCTTCAGTACCTCCAACAGATCTATACCCAACTCCAACCAAAAAGCCTTATAGAAATCAACTGGGAGGCCATCCACTCCTGGTGCCCTCCCAGATTCCAGGCTTTGCAAGGCCTTATAGAGCTCTTCCAGGGTCAGAATTTTTTTCAAGGTTATTATTACCCTCTTCTGAAACCTTTGGTAGGCTATCAACAAAAAAGTTATCCACAAAACACTCTGACTTGAGCTCACTCCTATACAGATTTCGATAGAACTGTTCTGCCCTTCCCGAATACCAGCAGGATCCGACAATAACACTCCATCTTCGGAGCACGATCCATGAATAAACTGCTTCTGGCCATTCTTTTTTTCCAAATTCAAAAAGTATTGGGATGGTGCATCCATCTGGTCAACGTTTGAAAGCGTGAAAGGACCAGAGGCCCCTGTAATTTATGCCCAAGTAGATCAGCTATCTGAGATTTCTTCTTTGAGCAGACTTCTAAATAATGAGTCTCACCAGTAGATTGAGCCAAATATTCAAAATCAATTATCTCTCTTTCCAAAAACTCTAAAGAAAGAGTCAACTCCTTAGTAATGTTGTGAGTATACTGTTAAGTAAATTGTGTTATTTTTATCTTACAAACAACCCACCACTGTTGCAATGAACAACAAAAAAAAGACTTTCTTTGTTCTGTAAGTTTCCCAAAAATACCTAAATGATTCCTTAAAAAAATTATCATTCAACAAACTAGTATGGCAGTATGCGGTTTTTGGTTTTATTGAACTTAAAATATGCTCACAATGCACCATACTGTGGTCTGAAAAACTACTGGTGTTATATAGGATTTTTTTAAGTACTAAGATGGTGATGCTCAGTACAACTGAAATCACTACCTAGGAACAAGAAGTCTAAAGGTCAACAGTTTTGTAGAGTTGAACACAATATGTCTAACTGGTGCAGTTGGAACATATACACAAATTAAAAGAAACGCATAACTTCAACATCAACAACAGCTCTATCTTTTAAAAGCCTACCTTTTACTATTTCATCAACATCATAAAAAAAGACTAACATTTTTTTGTGAATAAAATGGCAACTCCCCCACTTATTGAAGTGTTATGGCTTAACACAGGGATGCCATCAAATTCCCTCACCCAGTAAGCAATTTTTTTCAAGTCGCTATGAGTTTCTTGTAACAAAACAACATCAATATATTTCTGTTTGATTACTTCATATAATGTACCTCTTTTTCTGGAATCTCTTGCACTGTTAACATTCAAAGTAGCTACATGAACTTAACTCATAAAAAAAGAAAAGAAAAAAAACACCCAAGATAGCCAAAAAAACTCCAGCCATTCTACTTTTAAAATTAACAGATATCTGTTTATTTCAGTATTGAGATTCCTCAAAATTTTCTTAAGTCAGTGGACTTCTTTGTTAGTAAAGCAACTCTCTGCCATTAAGTTTCTTGCTTTTTCAGCAAACTGTTTGACATCAGGAAAATATTCCTGCACAATTGTGAATTAAGTGTCCAGATTTTCCGCAGCTTAAACACTTAGATTTTGTGGTATTAACAAAAATAACATTCAAAATTGTCAATTAAAAAATTTAGCATCATGTCTAGCTCAACATCATCCTGAAAAATCATATACATGAATCGACTGAACAAAAATGTGTTGTTTCAACAGAGGTGATCCACTATTGATTGGGATCTTTTTAATCTGAGATACCAATTTTCCATATCGGGATAAAGCTTATGTCAAAATTTCGTCACTTACGAATGGTGGAACATTTGACAACGTGACTCTCTTAGCTGGCAATGGAAGAGAAAGAACAGAGAAAAATTACAACAAATTACTATTCCATGCTCAACTATTTCATTGACTTTATCTACACTATTAAGAAATACCACAACAGCACTATTCATTCTGGACCGGATAAGATGCTCTCATGCCCCATGAACTCACCAATAGCAAGACAACATTCCTCCACACTCACCGCAGCAGCTACTTTAATCGCATTGCGGCATGTGAGTCAACTCAAAACCTGCACACGTGGAGCCGACATGCTTCCTCGACAAAGTGGATAGCACGCGGTCCAACAAAGAACAAAAATACTAAATCAGAAAGACCAGAAAAACAGGAGAAAATGAAAGCAGCTTCACCCACAAGCCCTCCAGTCATGTTCACACACTCAGTCAACTCGCACCCAGACACACCGGAAGTGAAACAGAGAGAGAGTGAGAGATTTTATTCCACTCTTAATTTCATATATGCAAAAATATTCCATGAAAGTCCCTATCTGTATTTCTGGGGCAGAAACCTGACCAAAGAGATATGAATTGCATGTCCAAAGTCCACAGATGATGGGGTTATGGATGCTGTGTGATTTTCATTTCAGGTGCAGCATCTCTTTCTCTCTCATGTGCATGTCATGTTGTGAAAATGGATTCAACCGCTAATGTAGAAGATTGTGGATTAGCCATGGGGGAAGAGATTGGAGATGATAATATCTGTCTTGTCAGCATCCTGTATGAATGGCGCTGTTGTTAGATGTTTTGTTAGAACAAAAAATATAAAGTGTTTTAATTGCGGTGGAATGGGACATTTGATTTGTGAGTGCCCAAACAGGGTGGATAAGTTGAACGAGGTGTCTTTACCGGTTGTGAATGATGAGAATTATCATAGACAATTTATAAGAGACATGCCACTTCTTCAATCCTCCATTCAACTATAAAAGGAAACCCGTAACGGCAAAGATGGTGATGTATACACATGTCCCGCCCCTCCTGCTGGAAAGCCAATCATCTGCTTTTAAAAGTCAAGCCAGGAAACATTTAAGCCTATTGTCTGGTTCCACTGACGTACGCGCACAGTTGAGGAACCCTTGCGCATGTGTATTAAAGGTATAACCTTTGGGAAAAAGGTGTTTTAATCGATCGTGGATCTAATAACGTAGACGAGAATGGAAGTCCTTATATGAGCATTTCTCTCAGAAAAGTGTGACCGTGCACACACATTGACCAGAGGAGAGCAAGATCGCGCACATCAACACGCTTCCACTGCTCCGGGTGTGTGTTCACAGTGTGTGTGTGTGTTCACTCCTCTGTGTGTGTGCACTTTGGATGGGTTAAATGCACAGCACAAATTCTGAGTATGGTCACCATACTTGGCTGAATGTCACTTCACTTCAAAATTGTTGGCAGCGCTGCATAGGATTTGTTTGAGAATGCCTCCAAATAATTGAATTTTTGGATGTGAGGGAAAGTTTACCGTGTTCAGCTTCCCCAAGAACCCAGCGTTACATGAACAGTGGATGCAGTTTGTTTTTCCGGGGCAGCAACGGAGTGTATCAAGTGCGTTTGTGTGTTCTGGTCATTTGAGTGACGAATTTTTTATAAGGCCCAAGTCTACGCTGGACCTGCACATCGTTTGCTATTAAAACATGGAGCCGTCCCTGTGATAAAAGACCCCATTCATGTACAATTGCATCAGATTTCTGTATTTTGCTGGAAATCACCACATAAGTGAATATATGTTAATGGAAACAACACGAAACATCAGTATTATAGCTCCGCTCACGGTATGCCTCCAGGAACTCAACTTTTTCTGGAAAGAATCGGAAAGCTGTATTTTTCTTTTATAAATATGATCAAACTAAAGACCTTTTTGATATATGAAGGATGCAGTACTACTCTATAGGTACTCAAGATCAACATGAGATTAGGTGAAACTGTGTGTGTTATGTACCCTTTAAATTGCTGTGTGAATATACTGAGGGTTTTTTGCCCCAAATTGTAATTTTTCTTTTCCTGATTTGTATTTGTTAACTGATTTTAAAGAGTATGAAGGTGTTCTTTTACAAAACAGTATTTTGTTTTTAATGGGGCCTAATTCTGTATCTGTGAAAACTGTTTATAAGAGTTTTGTAAAGACAAATATAAGAATTTTCTGCTTAATAGAGTTGAAACTCCTTTGTGCACTATTATCCATTTAGGAGACAATGTTAAACCACAATGGAGAGCTTTGTACAAATCACCTTTGTCAAAGAAATTAGGAGACCTACAGTAGAGAATCCTTCATGGCACTACAGCTGTGAAAGCTCTTGTTTCAATTATAAACCAAGGTAGTGTTGATTTTTGTTTCCAGAGGGAGACTGTATATCACACCTTTTTGTTTAGTAGTAAACTTCATTCACTGTTTCAAGTTTTAACTGTTTTATTCACTAGTTTTGATTAGACTCTTTTTTTGTGGTTTTAAATTTATTCGGAAACACTGGTTCTGTTGCCAGTTGTTGAACTTTCTTCTAGGTCAGGCAAAAATGGCAATTTATGAAACCAGAAAAATAAATATTGAACAAAATTTAAGTAGAAATTTACAAATTGTGTTTTTTAACCTTGTGAGATCTAGAATTTTGATTGATTTGCGATATTATAAGGCTATGGGAGATCTTATGCTTTTTTAAACGATTTGGTATTATAAAAGGGTTCCTTGTGAAGATGTTGATGAGGATTTAGAGTTTGCAATTTTTAAAATCTTTTTGTGTCGTTAATTGTTTTCCAATTTTTGAGTTTTGTACAATATAGGGGTTGATTATGTAATTTGTTTAAATTGTAATGAAGGTTTGTTGCAATTCAAAAAATATCTCTCTATCTCTCTCTCTCTGTACATATAAGAATGTATGTTGCTCTGTTTGAAGGTGGTTAAAGGGCAGAGTTTTGCCCTCTTTCTCTCTCATCAATTATATTTTTTGAAAAGGTCTTGGCAGCCTTTGTCCTTTATTTCTTATTTCCTACTGCAAGAAATCATGGAAATCCATTACTTAGAGGAAAATTCTCCTTTAAGACTTTAGCTGAGTAGATGGGACAGATATGTGTCATGGAATTGAAAGAAATGGGGAAAGAAAGGCTGGGTCACTACAGCACATATTTTGTCTTTTGTTGATTACTGTCAGTTTCCCCACAGTGATTTATGTAAAGCAATTACCATGAGTAATGTGGGAGCACACACTTCTGTGTTTGTTTGTTCTCCCAAAAGAGCAGTGAAAAATTAAGCACCTGCACAGAAACAAGCAGCTGAGCACAAAAAAAGGCCTATGACAGCATTTTCGGTTACACCACATTGGATGTGCTTCCTATCACTCTTGCAAAGAATTTGATAAACAATTATTTGCAAATATATGCAAATTAATTATAATAAGTACAAATATCAAATAAAACTTTTTAAAAAAGTTTTATAGTGTTGTGTATACTTTTTTTTTTTTTTAACACGGCATACAGGTATCTACATGCATCTATTTTATAATACTTATAAGTCAGCCAAACATCAATGGAGGCCAAGGACTTTGACTTGCCCTGATATTGCATCCCCTTATCTTACTCAGTGCAACTCAAAGCAGCCTGTTCCCCTGGCAACACATCCTACTGAGTCTTTTTAAACCACCCTGCTGTCTTTTTCTCTTTGTTTGGCTCTAACTCTCATCACCACCTCTGTGGTACCTTCTTTTTACACTGTTAGAAAATCAAATCTCGCGGTTTCAGTGGGCCAGCATATGTCATTTTCTCTGTCAAAGTGAAAGAAGTCAAATGTCATGCTGATGGATTTTAACACCGCTCTTTTCTGTAGTTTTTAGATCAGACACCATAGACACAGTTAAAAGCATTTACAAAGAATGATATTACAGACCTCTTATGATGTCATGTGAATGTTTTGATGTTTTACCCACAAGCCTAAGCCCCATGATGGCAGACGTGTTGAGATCGCATGTTTCTCAGTAATATCTTAATACTTTCACTTTGTCTATTTTTTTTTTTTTTTTTACAGTTTATGTTTATACAGTTGATAACTGAAATATTCACTTTTACATGATGCTTCACCCACACCACTAGGTTTCAGTATAATTCTAAAATGACTACTATATTTGTCAGTGAGTAGGTACAACTGGCCATGTTTCAGGTGCACTGTTGTGCATCAGCCAATTACATGTATAGTCTGAACTGAGCAAGTACTCTGAGACCTGCTGAGCTTCTTAGGGCCTTTAGCTAAAGTGCAGATTTTCCCATGTTTCCCTCAACTTGTTCTGACACCTTTTGGCCCAGCTGGGAGTGGTTTTCTGTTCCATCATTCCTTTGAATCATTCAAAAAATTAACAGAGACATTTGGACAGCAGTTATGAGAATTTTACAATTTAATATATAACTAACCAAATATGTCACCAACTATGACCACTGCATTTTATTCCGGTCGTTCTAATCTAGTGTAAATGAAATTGACTGCATAATAGTCAGATTTAATGAGAATGTGGAACAGTATAATAAAACAAATAGCATTTGGGATTTTTTTTGTGATGGCCTTGCAGACTATTGATAACATTAAGCCTATGTGCTGCGTATGTTCTTTGCCAAACAGCAGGTGGATACATATTTCAAACCATCTGTTCCTATGTGCTAGTGTAAGGCAAGAAAAGTACAAAAACATACTTAGGTTAGGCATATTGATACTGCATTTAAAACAGTAAATGTGAAAGTAACAAAGTGAAAGAAAACCAATGCCACATTTATGTAATCTACTAAACAGAATTGTTATACTAAATAGGGACTTAGAAATTAGAATGCACAAGGCATTTCTCTACAACAGAAGTCTGTGCATTACCATGCTGAACACAGACTCCCTCCGAATGTAGTCTGCAGAAACACATTCAGCATTGTATTAACAATTTTTTTATTTATTTTGATTAATCCTTGTTTTTCATCATCTGTGTGGCCCACAGATACAGATAAAACAAGGAAATGTATTGTGCTTACTGTCCTTAAGACCAATTTGCCGAATGGAATGGAAAAGACACGAGGGTCAGTTTATGTTGATAAGAGATATATCTATAATCTAAATTCTAATAGCATTACGCAGCATTTGTATATTCCTCATAAATCACACAGAGAAATGGAAGGGGGTTAGAGGTGATTTCATCTTAGTTTGTAGTGAAATCGTTTTGGGAGGGCTGAGAGAGGTAGGTTATTCCAGGTCTGTAGGTCTAAACAGAATGTTCCACCGAGGGACCCGTTAAAGATAAGACTAGGGTGCCCCCACTGCACACCAGAAATGATCTTTGGTCCCAGCTGTGGCTGTGTGAACATACGAGGAACCTGATTTTACCAAGTGAGACATGTTCCTGGGACAACATCTTTGTTGTCCCTGGAACAACATTGTGATTAACCAATCAGATTTGAAGAACCAGTTTATAGATTTTGTGAAGTTTATCACTGTTTTGCGCTTGTACAAAATATGTTGACCCCGGAACACATCTAACTCAGCAAAATCAGGACGTGCGTGAACATACCTGATAGATTAGTCAGCGGCAGTCATATAACATTTCTCCCAGACTTACAGTGAAAGAAAGATTTGTTTTTATTCAGATATCTATCTTGTCACCCATATTCACCAATCTAAAATGAGGATGATGATAATAATAGTAATAATATACATTTATTAATTTATTTTGTGGCCAATGATGTGGTCTAAAGACAGAGCATAGATATGAAAAAACTATGTTCGACAAGCTCTGAATATCTCAATGACTGTTTCATTGTGCTGCTTACAGCTGTATGACATATCCCACTTACTGTCTCAAAAAGTCCATCCTGTCTTCCCTTCTCAGATCTCATCTATCAGTTACAGGCAGCGTGACATTATTGCCTCCCTCTTATACTAATGATGACAGTGATGCAACCTTATCATACACCTGTAACAATGGTCAATTCCAAATTCCAGACATACATAAACGCAATATAAAATGGGAGAATATAGCAAATGCTCCAGAGGAAACGCTATCTAATAGGGCCCTCTTGTGCTAGAAGTGTAATAATAGAAATGATGAATTGATATCAGGGCAATTGCCACAGCCAGACAATTGTCACTCAGTTTGTTTGCAAGGTTATATTAAAGTCCCCACTAGCATTTTTTTTTTTTTTTTTAAGTTGCCAGTCATCGCCCTGCATTGATGGCTTCCAGTATATTTTTGCAGTATGAATATTTGAATATGCAATACACCAAAATAAAGATCAGAGCCTCTTTAAAAAAAAAAAAACAACTTTTTTTCTATCTTAACACTTGTATATAGGTAGTTTTCATAAAAAAAAATAAAAAACGTTTTGAGTGAAAATGTGAGAAATTCGAATTTCTATTAATATATAATATCTGGATAATATTCAGTACGATCTTCAAGGCATAAATCTAATAAATTGCTTCCATCAACACCTCCAAAGCTTGAACAGACACTTCCTGGATAAACATTTTACTCTGTAACATTATTCAGTTTTCAATTATATGCTGTCTATTGCTGATGATGAAATTATTTTTGATATTCATCAGTTTACATAAAAGATCGCTCGTTTCTCCGTCCTGTTCACGTGTGATTTTGTTTGGGAGGATTTGTATTTGTTCAGGAGATGTGTGATAGCGCCCCTGAGTGTATAACAAAAAAAACTGTATTTGGTGGGGAAAGAGTTAATAGTCTGTCTGCATATACATGTATCTGCTAATTTGTTATTTATTTTGTATGGTCACCTACCGACATTCTACATCTGTCTGTCGTACTGTGGTGCTTTGGTCGTGGACGTGGTTACGGCATATTTCTCAGATACCCTTCCATCTGGCATCCTTCCATTTCATACAGTAATCAGCTTCATTTTTTTGTAAAAACCTTTAAGAAAAAGTGTGCGAGCGAGACACACTTTTTTTACCATTCTGCATGTAGCACCCTTACTAATGTGCTCTGCATCCCTGTCCTGATGTTATATAAAAGCTACCATTTAAAAATGTTACCGCTCAAATAAATATGAATGAGGATATGGCTAATAATAATAATAATAATAATAATAATAATAATAATAATAATAATAATAATAATAATTCAAAATAATCATCTCCCAATATAAATGTAACTACTAATTAATGCAGCCTCCTTATCTACAGAAATCAGTATAAGAGGACATGCCATTTTTGTGACTTTTCCAGAGTCTACATGATGAAAATATGTGCGATGGAAAAATGTATCTGCACTGCAAAAAAAAAAAAAGAAAAAAAAAAATATATATATATATATATATATATTGTGGCGAGCCAGCTAACGAGGGATTAGTGTCGCCCAGGAAACAGCGCTCACACTGCAATCACTGGGGAGAGCATGGTGATCAAAGACACCTGAACCTCATCAGCAGAACAGCTTTTAAGCAGAGGAAAAGGAGAGGTAGTTGAGCTTCGACTCCAGAACTAGACTAACACTGTGTTCTGGCTCTCTTTCAGATTCAGGTGTCTGAGGAACAGCACGTCACGCCGCACCTACTGATACTTTGGGCTGCACAGCCAAGACTCCTACACCAGAGCACGCCAGCACTGCACAGTCTACTTTCACCCACTGCTCAATAAATCGCCCCTCTGGGGACTTCACTGCAGTACTGTCGTCCGTGTGATCACTCTCCCCGCCACACTGGTGGAGAATGCGGGCACTAAGAGAGTGATTCCTTCCCCACAAACCCGGATTTACAATTAGCGTTAAGTGTCCCCGTAGAACCACGCTCTCTCTCTCTCTCGGCTCGGCGTACCTCTGGGGCTGGAAATGGAGGAGATTATTCGCAGACTCACAGAAATAACGGTCCGACAGCAGCAATTCTCTGAGCAGCTGGCAGCCCGGCAAGAGAGGACGGAACAGGTGGTAGAGCAGCTGCGTGGTGCCACGGCCCAGCGAACCCCACTCCCTGAGCCACGATGGCAGGCCCATCAACACCTCACGAAACTCAATGACCAGGATGACGTGGAGGCATATTTACACACCTTCGAGGTCATTGCGACCAGAGAGGCATGGGAGAAAGAGCGGTGGGCACAGTTGCTCGCTCCTTTCCTGACAGGAGAAGCCCAGCGAGCATATTACTCCCTCCCACCACCCCGAAATGAGGATTATGACGCGCTGAAGAAAGAAATCTTGGCCAGGGTTGGGCTGTCCCCAATGTGTGCCGCCAGACACTTCCAGCAGTGGACCTACGACGAGCACCTCACCATCCGAGCTCAAGCTGCCCGACTGACTCGCCTCGCCCACCTCTGGCTTTTACACGACGGCCCAACGGCGGCCCAGGTTGCTGAGAGGGTGGTAATTGATCGCTTGCTTCGGGCCCTGCCACGTCACTACCGGAGGCTCGTGAACATGCGCAACCCCTCCAGTCTGGCAGAACTGATGGAAGCGGTGGAGCAGGCAGAGGCATCCTTTGCCCCCGAGGCAGGAGACAGAGTGGCGACAACGCCACGGAAGACCAAGCTTGACCGACGACAGGCGGAGGGCACCTCAAGGCCAGTTAATGGACCAGTGGTACCTGCGCCGGGACAAACCGATGAACCCATGCCCACCGAGCCGCCATCCCCGGGAGGTCGCGCGTGGAAAGCTGGTTGTATCGTCCATAGAGCAGTCCCGCAAGGTGCCCCTGAGCAAAACGTCTGCCTGGATGGGGGAACCGTACGAGCTGTCCTAGACTCAGGCAGCTCGATCACTTTGGTCCAGCCTGGGGTACTGCGACCCCGGCAGAGTGGGAAAGCTAGGATACCCATAACCTGTGTGCATGGAGACACCCGCAACGTTCCCGCACAGCGTGTTACCATCTCAGCCAGCCCCGGGACATGGCAACTGGAGGTGGGGGTGGTTAAAGACCTCCCAGTACCGGTGCTACTGGGAAGAGACTGGCCAGGTTTCGATCAGCTAATGGCCACCGCGATGCAACAAGGACCCAACCCCCGGGCTCGCCACAAACAACGAGCAGAACGTACAGAAGGCCGCCGACCAGCCCTTCTGGCCACCGACAGCGACGGGGATGGTGAGTGTGCTAATTCTACTAATATGTATATGAACTTGTTCCAACAGATCACAGCAGGGGGATCGTTTGGCCGAGAGCAGCGGGAGGACGAGCGCTTGAAGAATTGCTGGACTCAGGTTCGTGTAATAGAGGAGGAGGTGCGCCAGCCCCCGCCGCACCCCACCCCTTACTTCATAATCAAGAATGGCCTGCTTTACTCTGTTGCCCAGCGTCGGGGGGAGGAAAAACTGCTCTTAGTGGTGCCAAGGACCAAGACTGAGACGGTAATCGAGCTAGCACACTCGCACCCGATGTCTGGACACCTGGGCGTGGTTAACACCACACAACGGATTCGAGACCGGTTCCACTGGCCAGGATTGGAGGCGGAAGTGAAGCGATTTTGCCAGAGCTGTCCAACCTGCCAGCGCACCTCCCCTCGTCAGCCTCCACCCAGCCCACTTGTGCCACTACCCATCATTGAGGTACCCTTTAGCCGCATCGGTATGGACCTAGTTGGGCCTCTGCCGAAATCCGCCAGGGGTCATGAGCACATCTTAGTCATACTGGACTATGCAACCCGGTACCCCGAAGCCGTGCCCCTCAGGAAGGCCACTTCCAAAGCCATTGCCCGTGAGTTATTCATGCTATTCAGCCGAGTGGGAATATCACAGGAAATATTGACTGACCAGGGAACCCCCTTCATGTCTCAGCTCATGGCGGAGCTCTGCCAGCTCCTTAAGGTGAAGCAGCTCCGCACTTCGGTGTACCACCCCCAGACGGATGGATTGGTTGAAAGGTTCAACCAGACACTGAAACAGATGTTGCGACGGGTGGTGGCGGAAGATGGGCGTGACTGGGACCTGATGCTCCCCTATGTGTTATTTGGCATCCGAGAGGTCCCTCAGGCGTCCACTGGGTTCACGCCTTTTGAGTTGTTGTTCGGCCTACAGCCCCGTGGGCTGTTGGATGTGGCAAGAGAGGCATGGGAGCAACAGCCGGCACCCCATAGAACCGTTATCGAACATGTGCGAGAGATGCGTGAGAGGATTGAACGGGTGATGCCTCTTGTCCGAGAACACCTTGCAGAGTCACAGCGCGCCCAGAAACGGCTGTATGACCGGCCAGCCCAGCCAAGGGAATTCCAACCTGGGGACCGAGTGCTGGTTCTTGTGCCGACTGCGACTTCCAAATTCCTAGCCTCCTGGCAGGGGCCCTACACCATCATAGAGAAAGTGGGGCCAGTAACGTACCGGGTTCGCCAAGTGGGACGCCGGAAGGAGCAGCAAATCTACCACATCAACCTGCTCAAGAGGTGGGTGGCACCCCGGGAGCAACTGGCAGCTTTTGCCCAGGAGGAGACCCCAGTGGTCGCAGTAGGGGAACAGCTCTCTCCGATGCAGAAGGCGGAAATAACCACCCTGGTCAGACAATTCAAAGATGTGTTCAATACGCTACCCAGGCAAACCCGGATTATACAACATGAGATCCGCACGCCCCCTGGTGAAATCATTCGGCAGAGGCCCTACCGAATCCCGGAGGCTCGGCGGCAGGCTATTGAGGAGGAAGTAGCCCGGATGCACCAGCTGGGAATCATCGAGCCATCCCGCAGCCCTTGGTCCAGTCCCATCGTAATGGTCCCAAAAAAAGATGGAACTCTCCGGTTTTGTAACGATTTCAGACGGCTGAATGAAATCTCAAGCTTCGATGGTTACCCTATGCCCCGTGTGGATGAGCTCTTGGTGAGATTAGGAGGGGCCCGATACATCTCTACACTCGATTTGACCAAGGGCTATTGGCAGGTGCCCCTCACCCCCGACTCAAAGGAGAAGACTGCCTTCAGTACCCCTGGTGGCCACTGGCATTACCGGGTTCTCCCTTTTGGCCTTCACGGGGCTCCTGCCACATTCCAGAGAATGATGGACATCATTTTGCGACCGCACCAGTCCTACGCCGCTGCGTACCTGGATGATGTGGTCATCCACTCGGTGAGCTGGGAGGAACATCTCGATCGGTTACGGAGAGTACTAACGGAGTTGCGGCGAGCTGGACTTACTGCTAACCCAAAGAAGTGCCACTTAGGGCTTGCAGAGGCACAATACCTGGGCTACCAGATTGGCCGGGGGCTAATCCGACCTCAGAGCAGAAAGATAGAGGCGGTTCAGCAAGCGGCGCGGCCCACCAACAAAACTCAGGTGCGTGCCTTTCTGGGACTAGCCGGATATTATCGTTGCTTCATACCAAATTTCTCCTCAATAGCCAGCCCTTTGACAGACCTGACCAAAAAGGGACAGCCAGAAAAGCTGAAGTGGACGGCGGCAGCTGAAGCCGCATTCCAAACCCTCAAGGAGGCGCTCTCGTCTTCGCCCGTCCTACATGCCCCGGACTTCAGCTGCCCATTCATCCTACAGACAGATGCTTCCGACACTGGCCTGGGTGCAGTCCTTTCCCAAGAGAAAGGAGGAGAGGAGCACCCAGTCGTATACATAAGTCGGAAGCTCACCCCAGCAGAGACTCGATATGCAGCCGTGGAGAAAGAAGCGCTTGCCATCAAGTGGGCCATCTTAGAGTTGAGGCATTACTTGTTGGGCCGCACCTTCACTCTTATCACAGACCATGCTCCGCTCCAGTGGATGGCCCGGGCCAAAGATACTAATGCCAGGATCACAAGATGGTTCCTGGCCCTCCAGGATTTCCACTTTAGGGTCCAGCATCGGGCTGGGGCAGCTCATGGCAATGCCGATGGGCTCTCCAGGATGTGGTCACTATGGTCAGGCCTGTCAAATAACACTTCCCTCCCACCCCCGTGATCTCCCTTGTCTCTCCACAGATGTTCACGCAGTACCAGGACGGCGCTTTGGGGGGGGGGGGTGTGGCGAGCCAGCTAACGAGGGATTAGCGTCGCCCAGGAAACAGCGCTCACACTGCAATCACTGGGGAGAGCATGGTGATCAAAGACACCTGAACCTCATCAGCAGAACAGCTTTTAAGCAGAGGAAAAGGAGAGGTAGTTGAGCTTCGACTCCAGAACTAGACTAACACTGTGTTCTGGCTCTCTTTCAGATTCAGGTGTCTGAGGAACAGCACGTCACGCCGCACCTACTGATACACTGCTCAATAAATCGCCCCTCTGGGGACTTCACTGCAGTACTGTCGTCCGTGTGATCACGCTCCCCGCCACAATATATATATATATATATATATAATTATTATTATTATTTATTTTTATTTTTTTTACATTTTAAACAACTTACATTTGCATTAACATTTAGTCTTTTACCAGACACTTTTATCCAAAGCGACTTACAAATGAGGACAATAGAAGCAATCTAAACTTACAAAAGAGCAACAATATATAAGTGCAAATGACAAGTCTAGGTTAGCCTACACACACACACCAGCACAGACACACAAAGAAAAACAAGTAGATGAAATAAAAAATAGAAAGCTATTGGTTTGTTGCTTGTTTCTTTGTTTGTTTCTTTTAATAAAAAGAAGATAAATAGACAGATTAGAGTTCAAATAGAATAGAAAGTTCTAAAGGGTCAAATAAAAATTTTTTTGAGGATTGGCTAAGGACTCAGCCGCTGGGATTGAGTTGGGCAGGTCATTCCACCAGGAGGGAACAGTTAATGAAAAAGTCTGTGAAAGTGATTTTTGTGTCTTTTGAGAGATGCCACAATTATGCGTCATTTACTTGTAGAATGAACACTTCTAGAGGGCACATAACTCTGAAGTAATGATTAGGTAAAGGGGTGCAGAATCAGCAGTGGTTTTATATTCAGAATTTAGAAAAAAATATGTTTTTCATGCTTGACAATCGGCCACGTACTGTATGACATAGAAAAAGTTAACTACTACACTGTATAGAAAAAAATTATTTCAGAAGCACATATGTGATTCTGCAACTGACCCTGGTCCAAACACAGGATTTAGATAAGGAAATGGTATTATTTGTATTGGCCGCAATGCCAAATCTTGCACACTTGCTTTTCTGTTTAATTTAACAGTGAACATATATACCCTTTAATAACAAATAATTGTAACACTTTAAAATATGTTTCAGTTAGTTAATGTTAGTTAATGTATGTGACGAGTGGGGTGGGGCCGAGAGCCGTGGGAACGGAGCTAGAGAACTGGAAAGGAGAGACACCTGCGCTACTCACCGGTCTCGAGTTCGGAGGAGATCGGTGAGTGACGCAGGTGTCGCTCATTTCCAATTACTCCACCGGCCTCACTCCATTCCCTCGGCTCTCAGCCCCGCCCCACTCGTCACAATGTATTATAGTGATATATTCCCTACTTAAAGTAATATATTCCCTTGCTGTCTATGCAGGGTTAGATAGCTCTTGTATTTCATAAAAAAAAAAAAATAATAATAATTTGTATTCTAAAGACGAATTAAGGTCTGAGTAATTAATGACAGAATTTTAATTTGGGGGTGAACTATCCCTTTAAGGCAGCATATTTTAATGGTAATGGGCATGAAGTTTCTGGACAACGTGCAGTACATGGTTAACGAATCACAACACACTGGGCCAGCTACCCAATCTGATCCCATTGCGTATTTCTGAGGGAGTGGAATCATAGAAACAGGAAGTCATCCAGTCATTCAAATGACAATGGAGACAACGACTTAGAATAAAGGTAAAATTTAAGAAAAATATGATGTTTTTTTTTTTTTTTTTTGTATTTATTTATTTATTTATTTTTTAAATGATGTGTGAAGACATGTTACACTGCATCCCATAATTATTAAGAAATTAATATTAAGAAAAAAGCAGTCAACCACTCTGCTAAACAACCTGTGTTGTATGTAGATGAAGTTCACTTTATTGGAGAAATGTAATCAGTCTGAGTGTATGAGAGCTTTAAAGCAGGGCAGTTTCAAATCAGAAACAAATGGTTAGTGAATGCTAATTTTAAAATCCTTTTTTTTTTCACATTCAATAACAAATCCACCAGTCTATAAAATTAGACAGTAAAGAGAGACAAAAAAGAGAGAGAGATTACAGCAATTAATAGCTGGATATATCTGAAAGACCACACAGTTAAATGTTCCAGCTCCCTATTAATGTGTTAGTTAATTATTGTAAGTTGCTACAAATGATATGCTATAAATAATGCATTTCGAATATTCACTTGAAAATTTTACAACCAATATCGTTAGTCTTAAAAAGTGGGTCGGTCTTGTCCCAGTCCCACCCACATACAATTGCTCTGACACCCATGGTACCATGATACATCAAACAAAACATAATTTCCCGACCAACTAATTTCCAGAAAATGCGAGAGTTTAAATGTATTTGAGAGCTTATAAAGCAGTGCAGTCAACAGTCGACTGTAAAGAGGATAACAAGAAAGACACGAGGAGGCAAAAAGCAATCTGCCAAAGAATATATTGAATTTGTTTAACAGAGAACTGGTAAACGCTAGTGTGTAACAGTGAGAGAAAAGCACCGATATCTCTGATAAATCACCTGTTCAAGGGTAAGATACTTTGTACTAATTGTACTGAACTGTTAAAAGATTAAAAGTTAAAAGATTGCAGTTATAATTAACTTAACAAGCTAGTGTATAATTAATGCACTTCTAGAATTTAAAATAACTGACTTTCATGCCTTTACTACATATTTGCCTAAATCATAAACTTTCAGATCAGAAACAAATGTTAGTGAATACTAATTATATTTTTTTATTTTGTTTTATTATTTTTTTTAACTCATTGAATGAGAAATCCACCAGTCTACAAAATTAAACAACAAAGAGACAAAAATGAATAAATAAATACATAATTGACAATTATAAGACCGTAAAGGAAACGGGTCAAATTAGCTAATTTTCTTAGGTTTCAGTGGGACAATGCTAACCTCTCTGCCACAGGATCTGTTTCAGAATCTAAAAGCATTATCAACTTTAACACTGAGTAACAACTAACTAGAAGTTATCCAACCATCTCTTCTCACCCCTCTTTTAGTTTTGAACAAATTAGACCTAAGCAGAAACCTTCTAACCTCTCTGCTAGAAGATGCTTTTCGGGGATTAGAAAACCTGTAACAGCTCAAGTTGCAGAGAAACTTTACAGATTTCTGAATGAGTTCTTTTCAAGAATCATCTCAAAGCCCTGTTTCTGCATATAATCATTTAAAAGATATGCCAGCAGTTATCTTTGATAACCTGGTGAACCTTGAGACATTGGATCTTCAAGACATCCAAATCACACAGCGACCAGCAAAAAACATTTTTCAAACTTGCCAAAGCTGAAGAAACTCTACCACTCCAACAACAGGTTATCGTTGCTTCCCAGTGCATTTTTTTTTAAATCTTCCCAATCTTACGTTATGTTAAATATATATATATATATATATATATATATATGTGTGTGTGTGTGTGTGTGTGTGTGTGTGTGTGTGTGTGTGTGTGTGTGTGTGTGTGTGTGTGCATATGAATAATACTATATATATATATATAATACTATATATATATATATATATATATATATATATATATATATATATATATATATATATATATAAGCATTAAGCTTACTAACTTTTTAAAAATAAAAATAAATGAATAAAATGAAAAGCATTGCTAATTAGATAGCATTTGATTATCATGGCCACATGCATGTATTTTCCTTTCTTGTCACTGTCAATGGTTATACACTTTTTGCGGTTCTGCAGTTCTTTTTTTTTTTCGTAGCAAAACCATCTTATATAGTAAGCAAAACTTTATATATATATATATTTTTAAAAAATTATGAATCATCATGGTGTTATAATTTGGTATGCTAGTCGATTTGGTATCTTAGTTTCATTGCAAAATATGTTTAATGCTTATTTCATGTTTTTTTTTCTATATTTACTACACTACTACATCTGGTTGCTTATATTATTCTCCATTTGGGAACTGAAAATATGATACTTAATTTAGTGTACCTATTAATTATGTGTACTTTGTGAAACTTTTACAAAGTGAGTTGGCATTTTTTTTTTTTTTTTTTTTTTTATCTCTTCAAACAGAAAGCTAACTGTCCACACCCTTACTACTGCCTTACTCACATGCAGTGACACTTGGGATGTGTAGATAAGAGTGGTGCACTAAGAACTTATAATTGCTTTTAGGAACATCATTCTGAATAGTCATTTATCTGCAACTGAGATGAAAAGGTAAGAGTAATTATTTACATTTAATGAGACTATAAAAGAAAAAAAACTGTTTGCTAAAACTTATGTGTCAAGCTCACTATAATTTTTTTTTTTATTAATTATTCATAAATTATTAATTTATCAAAATAATTTTCGATTTTGTGAAAATACAATTGCTTGCACAATGCAGTATGTGCAAATCTAATCCTAACCCTAAATCTTTTAATAATATAAAGTCATGGTAATTTCATTTTAATGTTTTATTCTTCAACAGGTGTATGCATTTAAAAATTGCACTAGTAATCATTTACATACTTGTGCACTTGCAGTGGAGCTGCACTGTAGATCCATGTGGAGATGGTCAAGACTGCAAACATAGTGATGTGTTTGACAAAACTGTGACAGCAATCCCTGAAAAACTAAAAGATGGAACCGATAAAATATTTTTTGTACACAGTCAGATTTCTGTGATACCAAAAGGAGTTTTTTCTAAAAACCCTCAAATAAAGAAAATTGAATTTCTTGGTACTTCAACACACTCTGTAGAGGTTGGAGCCTTTGAGGGTTTGCCTGATATCACAACCATTGAGATATCTGGCACAAACGTGACATCATTACCTGTCAGTGTTTTTAAGGATCTCAACAACCTTCAGAAACTTGTTTTAAAAAGTAACAAAATACATAGCCTTGAAAACGGGTTATTTGAAGATTTAAAAAATCTTCAGGAATTACAACTACATATGAATGAGATCAGATCCATTGAGGAGGGAACATTTGACAATTTAGAGAATCTCTTGACTCTTCATCTTGCAAAAAACAAACTTAGTTCCGTATCAGCATCTCTTTTTTCCAATCTTAAGAGCTTGAAAATTTTCAGGCTTTATGAGAACCAGTTGACTGCTCTACCTGATGGGATTTTGGATAATCTCCCTGATTTGGAAGAGATAGCCTTGCAAAAGAACCAAATCTCCTTTATAAAACCAAATTTATTTCAACACAAAAGTAATTTAACAAAACTATATTTGGACAATAATTGTTTAACAGAACTGCACCCGGGTCTATTTGTTGGTTTCTCTTCATTAAAGACTCTAACTCTGAACAACAATCAACTCACCAGTCTTCCCAATATCCTTTTTGGAGAAATGCTCAAAATATCTGAATTAAGTCTAAGCCATAACAATCTCACTCACTTACCTACTAGAGTTTTCAGCCCACTTAAGAACCTAAAGAAGTTAGACCTTTCCTCAAACCAGTTTTCAATTCTATCTGCAGACTTTTTTGAAGGTCTTGAGAAATTGACTAATCTGAATCTTCAAGATAACAATATAGAGTCATTAAAACAAGAGGACTTTAAAGAACTAATGTCTCTTTCAACGCTCAGACTGGAAAATAATAAACTACAAAATCTCCCTGGTGATGTGTTTGATGCTCTTCCAAAACTCAGTAAATTGTACCTGGACAAGAACCCATGGAAGTGTGACTGTAACCTGTTACCATTCTATGAATGGATGAAGAACAATAAGGTCAAGATTAAATCAAAAGTTCCAGAAGTTTGCAAGTTTCCAGAAAATCTGCTAAATCAAATAATCATCTCTTTGACAGAAGAACAATTAATATGCCTCACAACTTCACCACCTACCACCCCTCTACTTACAAGTATCATTCACATGAGCACACTGCACACCACAACTTCCTCAACAACACAGTTAACTTCAATGACAGAAGCACCTACAACAACTACTGCTATACAGACAACAACCACACCTATTCCAACAACAATACCAACAACAGCTCAACCAACTACAACACAGACAACCACCACAGCACCAACTACTCAACTCACAACTTTGCTACTAACCACAACCACACTACCTACCACCACTGCTACAACTACAGCTCCAACAACTACATCACTCCAAACCACAGTATCAACAACTACACTACAGCCAACAACTACACACCTGACAACTGCATTGATTCCTTCCCCATCAACAACGACAGCTCCGACACCTACATCAGTCCAAACCACAGTATCAACAACTACACCACAGCCAACAACTACCCACCTGACAACTGCATTGATTCCTTCCACATCAACAACGACAGCTCCGACACCTACATCAGTCCAAACCACAGTATCGACAACTACACTACAGCCAACAACTACCCACCTGACAACTGCATTGATTCCTTCCACATCAACAACGACAGCTCCGACACCTACATCAGTCCAAACCACAGTATCGACAACTACACCACAGCCAACAACTACCCACCTGACAACTGCATTGATTCCCACCACATCAACAACTACAGCTCCGACAACTACATCAGTCCAAACCACAGTTTCAACAACTACACTACAGCCAACAACTACCCACCTAACAACTGCATTGATTCCTACCACATCAACAACGGCAGCTCCGACGACTACATCAGTCCAAACCACAGTATCGACAACTACACTACAGCCAACAACTGCCCCCCTGACAACTGCATTGATTCCTACCACATCAACAACGACAGCTCCGACGACTACATCAGTCCAAACCACAGTATCGACAACCACACCACAGCCAACAACTGCCCCCCTGACAACTGCATTGATTCCCACCACATTAACAACGACAATACAAACAACAACTTCAGCGACCACCACTTCTACAACCACTGTACCATCAACAACTACCCATGTGATGACTACAGTGACTCCTACCACATCAACATCGACAATCCAAACTACGATTGAAACAACTTTAGCCACTACAACTATATTAATCCCCACCACTATTACAAGTCAAGAAACGACAGCAACTACCTTACCACCCAGCACAACTACGAGGAAAACAACACCTTTTCTCACCACACATAGTAGTTTCATCTGTACCGACTCTCTTCAGGCCCCTCTCTCAACACCTCCTACCACCACCAAGTACTCATCATGCAAGGAACTGGTGATATATTATACTACAATGCTGCTGGTGGAAATCTGCTGTACTATGGTGCTGGCCATATTCACTTATTCACTATACTGCTCTCTGGAGCAAAGGGAGAGTGCGCACACCCAGGTCAACTTGACTCACTTTTCCTATACTAAGTCCATTGTACTCAGACCAGTTGATGAGACAGAAACTGTAGCTCTTTGAATTTTTTATTTTTATATTTTTATTTTTTATTTTGGTGGTCGCTTATTTGAATCTTAGAGCACTCTTAACTGTTCCTCAGAGGAATTTTTTTCCTGTCTACAACTGATGCTTAATGCTTTCAATTTATAACAATGTGCAATAGTGTCCAGAAGGCTGAATCGACTATTTCTGTTTTACTATTAAAATAATACTTTTTACATTATATAATTCTATTATATAATGTATCATATATAGTACATTACAATATATCATCAGCAGAACAATTTAAGTGAAGAGTTTAATTAAAAACGTACATTTAAGTTGCCCGTTGACAGCAACTACATAGGCTGATGTAAAACATGATGATCCAAAGAGTATCGTGTTTGCCTCAGTGACATCTGTCCTTTCAAACCAAGTAGTTTATATAACCTATATCTTTTGGCAGAAGGACAGCCAACAATGCCTTATGTGAGGATCAGATAGCACAATAAGTTTAATGTGTAAGGGATAAACTATTGCTAGGTGTGCATTATATTTTAATGCGTGATGTGGAGGCAAAGAACCACTTGACTTGCAGAGATAAAAACAGAGGTTCAAGGATGTGCGTGATACACGAGAACCAATGAGGATTGTTGTAGTGAGCTTCCACATTAACTTTATGTGATGTGTTCTTTGTATGTGTCTTTATATATGAATACAGCTTAAATTACATATATTTATCATATAAAGTGATCATATCTGCACAGGATGTGAATTTAACCTTTTTGCATCTTCTAAGTTTTGGTTCCCTGGACTTTCAGTGGAAGGAAAGAAACTTCTCGGGTTTCATTAAATATTATGTAATGTGTGTTTTAAAGATTAACCAAAGTCTTATGAGGGTGAGTAAATGATGAAAAAGCTTTTATTTTTGGGTGAACTATCCCTTTAAGTGTGTCCAAACTTTAAAATGTCAGTGTACATATTTTACAACAGAACAGACATACTTTTCATGTTTGTATTTTTTATCTAGTCAAAATCATTGTAAATCTATCTAGCAGTTAATATGTGATGTCATCTGTTGGCTACTTAAGCAATTATTTGCAATTAATTTATTAAATGTCAGCAATCTTGCTTAATTATCTTGAGGAGAAAAACTTTGTAGGTGTAAGACTTTGGTCACATTGTATTAGAGAGCAAAATTATGCTTTTGTGACCAGATGCTTTTATGGGAGTCATAAAAACAAAATGCTAAATCAGAAGAAGTGCAGAAAGTTATTGGTCATACTATAGGCCTAATTTGTATAGAATTGTAATATTTGTTTAGCTGCATATTTATTAATTGTATACTATTTTTGTCACTATTTAGTATTTATTATGCTTTAATTATAACAAGTAAAATTAAAGCACAATATATTCTAAATGCTGAAAAAATAGTATATTAATTAATAAGCAGCTATTAAAATTCTATACAAATTAGGCCTATAGCATGACCAATAACTTTCTGCACTTCTTTTGATTTAGCATTTTGCTTTTATGACCCCCATAAAAGCATCTGGTCACAATAGCATTACATTAAACATGTAAATGGATCTGAAAACAGGAGTATGTCATCAAAAAAATCCACAAATTAGCATGGGGAATATTTTCAGACACTCCGTCTCATTTTTAGTCAGGAAGCAAAAAGTTGTTCTTCAAATAAGATATGGATGTCTTTCCCAATGTCACCCACTAGATGTCAATGTAGCCGCATTTATTTTGTTTTGTCCAATAATTTGCGGTACCTTCTGCCCAAACAGTTTCATAAAATCACATTCTATCCTGTTTATGTATCGAATTTAAGGGGGGGATACTACCTGCACAGTGTCCTTAGTTTAAGTAAATACATAAAAGCCATTGTGTGAGCATTTAGTGTGTAGTGTATATTTTTTTGCAGTGGAGCACAGACAGAAAACACACAAACAAGCACGGAAAACCCTAACCTACCTGCACGTTCTACGATCAGAATCCTTGATTAGTAAGACTAAAGAAACAGACTTTCAAAGGAAATAGAGAGATATACACATTGTGGGTTAATGTAAATTCCCATAATGCTTTTACAAATGCACCACTAAAGGGCGGTCTGACCAAATTTCCTTTTGTGTGTAAACAGTTCCATGGGCTGAAAAGAAAATCTTCTGTAAGTTAACGACCAAAAGCCCATTAACTACAGCAGCTTGGGCATAGAAGGATGCAACTCATCGGGGTAAAAAAAAAAAAAACAAAAAAAAAAACCCGCCCTGTTTGACTGCCTGTGCAACATAAAATGTTGGATGGAAATGAACTTCTTACAGCTAAACAGCTACAGAACTGAAAATGTTATCTGAAATTGTTATATTGTTATTTGTGTGTGTGTGTGTGTGTGTGTTAACACAATTTATGTGTGTTTAATAAACTGAAGGTGGAAATGACCCTTAAGAGAACCATGAACAACATCTGTGTGTGTGTGTTTGTGTGTGTGTGTGTGTGTGTGTGTGTGTGTGTGTATATATATATATATATATATATATATATATATATATATATATATATATATATATATATATATATATATATATATATATATATATATATATATATTTGAATGAAGATGCAATGACAAATACTTTTTTAAAACGGGCAGTTGTCGCCACCTCGTGGAGGAAGAGGATATTGCGTTACAATGCATACACATGTTAAGATACCGATGTGACAATTCAATTCAATTCAATTCAATTCAAGTTTATTTGTATAGCGCTTTTTACAAAACAAATCGTTACAAAGCAACTTTACAGAAAATTATGTTTCTACAATATTTAGTAGTAGCTAGTAGTTTGTGCACATTTGACAGGATTTTAGAAAAAATAAAAATAATAATAATAATACAAGACGTAGTCAGCTAGACGATGAACTATCAATATTATTAATTAAGTTATTATATGATTCAGTCACACATTTAGCAATAATTGTTAGTTCTGTTTGTTGATTCAGGGTTAGCATCATTTGAGGTCCTCTGAGGGTCAGCATCATCTCTTCTCAGGTGTTCTGGATCCAGACTGGAGCTTGTTTAAATCCTAGTTACCACGGGATGTAAATCCCGTGGCGAAACATAGAAACCAAATACAGACATCATTAGCATAGCTGCTGATCCAACAAAGTAAAATTAGTTTAACCCAAGCTAAAGAATAAAAATGCACCTTTGATCAGATGCAACTACACTCACAATTAAAAAGATATATTATTCGAATGCTTGGCGAAAGAGATGTGTTTTTAATCTAGATTTAAACAGAGAGAGTGTGTCTGAACCCCGAACATTATCAGGAAGGCTATTCCAGAGTTTGGGAGCCAAATGTGAGAAAGCTCTACCTCCTTTAGTGGACTTTGCTATCCTAGGAACGACCAAAAGTCCAGCGTTTTGTGACCTTAGGGTGCGTGATGGGTTGTAACGTGGTAGAAGGCTAGTTAGGTACGCTGGAGCTAAACCATTTAGGGCCTTATAGGTAAGTAATGATAATTTGTAACTGATACGGAACTTAATAGGTAGCCAGTGCAGAGACTGTAAAATTGGGGTAATATGATCATATTTTCTTGACCTCGTAAGGACTCTAGCTGCTGCATTTTGGACGACCTGTAGCTTGTTTATTGAAGAAGCAGGACAACTACCTAGAAGTGCATTACAATAGTCCAGTCTAGAGGTCATGAATGCATGAACTAGCTTTTCTGCATCAGAAACAGATAACATGTTTCGTAGCTTGGCAATGTTTCTAAGATGAAAGAATGCAGTTTTTGTAACATTGGAAATATGATTTTCAAAAGACAAATTGCTGTCTAATATAACACCCAGATTTCTGACTGTAGAGGAAGTAACAGTACATCCGTCTAGTTGAAGATTGTAATCTACAAGATTCTGTGTAGTGTTTTTTGGTCCAATAATTAGTATCTGTCTTATCCGAATTTAATTCTTGACACAATCATGATAGACATAGCTGAATCGTTGTCATTCAGGAATAAGATCGCGTGGGTGTTTGAATTGAGATTAATCTTGCAGGCAGCTCTTATGTAAACACTGCAAGTTGCTTTGCAAGGATTGTCGTCACGTTGGTCTTGCGAGAAACATCGGATCATGACGAGAGCTCTCACATCCCTAATATATATATACACAATATATAACAAATTCAATTTATTGAATATATCATTGAACAGCATATGTTTCCTAAAACCAAATCAGAAATAAAAAAAGAAGTATATTTGAAACAGTCTGCCCAATTAACCAATTACCAGGCCTAATTGCTGATTCCTGAGGAGAGGTTAAAGAGTGAGTGTAATGTCTCTCTAGTTTTCTGCCACCATGCCCGAGGCCTAATCAAGTTATCATATCAACAAATCTCTCATCAGGGGCCAATGTCTGACACCAGCAGAAAGGGAGGCCAGTCGGCGACTAATTTCCAGCAGCAGGGCGCTGGGACTCGCCTGCCAGGCAGGATGAAAAGTACCTGCAGACCCCAGTCGAGCTGCCCTCACCATCCCGCTGAGAGAGCACTCACGCTGGGCACAACAGAGCACTGTCTTTCTGTGTCCTGACTGCAAGGGGGTAGTAACATCATAGAGAGCTAGAGGAATGTTATTTGGCAACATACACAAAGAACAGGGGAAAACAAAGCAGTGATCATGCAGTGTGGAGGGGAATTGAAGGACCTCCCGTGGCCACAAGAGGGGCTTTAGGGTCAGAGTTTTTTAAGGCTGAAGTGGTGCATCTCTGAAGAGGTTAATGTACTTGTTATGTGGGGTCAGGGTGCAGGCTTCATGGCAGTACATCACCAGTGACAGCCCCTCAGAACCATGACTAAAGTAAAAGGCTATGATCTCGGGTAAGAAGGCTCATTTTGAAGTCTATTGTATTGTAACTCTGGGGTCAGATCATAAAATGTGTGGTCAGAATGATTTTGTGGGGTAGAATACCAAAACTGAGGCCCTTGAGCAAGGCACCGAACCCCCAATTCCTCCCCGAGCGCTGCAGCATAAATGGCTGCCCACTGCTCCGGGTGTGTGTTCACTGCTGTGTGTGTGCACTTTGGATGGGTTAAAAGCAGGGCAAGAATTCTGAATGTGGGTCACCATACTTGGCTGTACTGTATGTCACAATAAGATGAAGAGGGCGTCATTAAGAAATGGCACTAGCAGGCTTGTAATCAGGGTTTCTGTGTGTCAGGTCTTAAAAAGTCTTAATTCACCCTTCTGCAATTTAGCCCTTAAAAAGTCAGAAATCAGAGCAGAAGTCTTAAAATATAATTAAAGACTTTTAAAATATTCACTTCCTCTGTATTTCTGTTTTCCAATACAAATATCTAAACCTCTTTATATGAAAATACATTTACTTGAGTTGCAAATGTAAACAAGTCTTGAAAAGCTGAATTTACTTTGTATGGTGAAGAAAAAGTTATTCTGATATCCATTTAAGTTATTTTGCTAATCTGAATTATAGGCAGATATTTGTTCTAGTTTTATTTATAAACTCACAAGATGTCTTTTATCACTTTGCCTCGGCAGTTAAATGTGTCTTGATAAAAGTAACTAAAATAAAATTGGTGTGTGTGTGCACATGTGTGCCCTCCTTAGACATTTACATTCTAAGAATATATTGAATATATTGTATTCCTTTCAATTAATTCCTTAAATTGTCTTCTCTTCTTAAAAAAAGGACTTTATAAGGTTATTTACCTTCATAAAAGCTACAGAAACCCAATGTAACTGCATGTACCCTTTATTTTATGTTATAGGGAATATAAAAATATTGGTTTACCATGAGTCAAAATATGTGGCTTCATGACTACTTTGCAGAGTTTCGCTGGTAATTTATACTCTCTTATAGACGTGCAGTGACTGATTATTCAGCCAAAGTTAAGCACTGTGGTTCATTCCCTGGCTTTCACTGAAAATGTTTATGTTCTGCTGGCTGAAGAGCCATGTGGACATGAGGTCTGGAACTCCCCGTTGCTGAAACGCGATGTCAAGATAAGAAGGTGAAGGAGAGATCTGGCTTAAAGCATGACTGAATGTTTGACATACTCTGTCTTTAGGCATCAGCAGTCCCGTGATGAAATGGCTTACTTGTGCACTGCACACACAGACTGCCCTTTTACACATTATACAAAACTGCTGGACCAAAAAGATTGCAGTAATGTCACAGTGGATTGTTCTCTTCATTGTCACTGGTCCTGGGGAAGGTACTTGAACTGTAGCGTGTCAAGCCATATGCTATTCTCAATGTAAAGCAGTTAACAGAAGTAGCTGCACTGCAAACTACTAAGGTACTTTTATTTTATTTTATAATCAGCTAACCACTTTTAAACTACGCTCTAAAAAAGATGATTCTTTAAAGGTTCTTTACATGTAGAACCAGTTCTATTTTGAACCATAGTATCCTGAGGAACCCTTTAAACGCTGAAATGGTTCTTTGTGTCAGAATTTAGCACTTAAAAGGGTTCTGCTATTGTTACAAGCTGAAGAATCCTTTTATGTTACTATTTAGAATCATTTTTCTGTATATGGGTGAAGTGAAGAATTTAAGAAGCTATATATATATATATATATATATATATATATAAGTATTTAGCATATATAAAGCATTAAATAAATTTAAAGATTAAATTACTGAGTGTCCTTTGCACTCAGTACTAATGCAAAAAGTGGCAAATGTTTTGGCAACATCCAGTTTACATTTCTTGTTTAGACTCATGAATCTATGCAGAACCGTTCTGTTTTGTTGGTGTTGAAAAGACCACATTTTTAAACTGAATGAAATTGACTTTTCTGGACAAATACCACTTAGTGTTAAGAGTCTCTTTTCTTGATGATGTTTCTCTAGTTCTCATCTCGTCTCCTCTTGACCAGATGCACGACAGGGATAAGGCAGGTATAGTGAATGCCCAGTGGGGGACTGCAGAAGTGGGGTGACCCTTAACCCTGGCACTCACATTATTCTTGTTGGACAGAGGCCACTGAGGCGGCCGGGGCTGCCTGCTGATCCACACAATGCAGCCCTTTCCCTAGGCCAGGCCAGAAAGACCCCCTGGTGATCTTGTCACCATCTAAAGGCCTTTCAGCATGGTCCGGCTGGCCAGGGCCAAGAACCAGAGCAAAGGAGGAGACAAGGCAAAAAGCATCAGAGTGGGGAATAAAAAAAATCCAGAAACGAAAGAAATACAGGGAAACAATAGGCTTTAGAGTCTATCTTAACCTACCACAAGTGTTAACATATATGATTTCTTCTATGCTCTGCTCAAATGATATAATCTATGGTGAGAAAAGCCTGTTCACATGGCTTCCTCTGTGAAAAAAATTATATAAATAAAATCTTATTTTTGGTCATTATGGGAAAAAAATTATAATTCACAAGCCTTTCCAGAATTGCCTTTCAAGAGCAGTTAAACCACACTTTAATGTATTGTAGTTTTAAAACAGAACACAGAATGACAAAAGTTCACAGGCTGGTTAGGGTAGATTTACACCCCCATTTATCAAGGAAGGTGATTTGAAGTCTTTCAGGACGCTCTAGATGTTTTTGGGTCATCTGTGGCCTTGGAAGAACACCACATGGTTTGTATGATTGTAAACAGGACCCATGCAAACCCAGACATGTAGGAGTGAATTCTCACGGGGTGTTTCTGAGGGAGGTTGTCACTGCTTCTTTCTTTCTGTTTTACTCAGATGCTTCTCTGCCTCTTTGTTGTGGTACATTCCAGCCACAGGACGTGCTGCACATAAAGAGTCACTTCATGTCACTGACGTCAATGTTAAAGGAATCATTAAGTGTCATGACCAGTTTAGATACCACCCTAATTTATCAGTTACCACCAATTGGTTCTAACAGGGAGCCTGTGGATATTCAGGTGCTTATCATTATTTCAGCTTTTTTGTGCTTGAAAGAAACTGGCAGGATATGGAATGATGTGGGCAGATATGTGCGGAGAAAGACACTTATTTCGATTTGAACGCATATGCACTGGATTTCATTTACTTTAAATCTCAAATTAAAGCCTTTTAAATAGATTCATAGACACGGTTTAATGGGAAGCATTTACAGTATGTCTGTTCTTTGATTTACAGTATGTGTGTTTCTAACAGTATGTGTGTTTCTAACACTTTCGCATGCGTGTCTTTCAGTGTTTTACAATACACTACATCTGGTGTGCATCTTATAAAATGGGAAAGCAGGGATGGGTGTAACATGTTTATGCTCATTTGTTTAGAAAATATTTATCCTAGAGCTTTGAAAATTTGCCTTAAGCATCATTGACTTGTCAGTAGTCCATATTACCCATGTCAAAAAAAAAAAAAAAAAATATATATATATATATATATATATATATATATATATATATATATATATATATATATATATATACAGTATTGTTCAAAATAATAGCAGTACAATGTGACTAACCAGAATAATCAAGGTTTTTCGTATATTTTTTTATTGCTACGTGGCAAACAAGTTACCAGTAGGTTCAGTAGATTCTCAGAAAACAAATGAGACCCAGCATTCATGATATGCACGCTCTTAAGGCTGTGCAATTGGGCAATTAGTTGAATTAGTTGAAAGGGGTGTGTTCAAAAAAATAGCAGTGTGGCATTCAATCACTGAGGTCATCAATTTTGTGAAGAAACAGGTGTGAATCAGGTGGCCCCTATTTAAGGATGAAGCCAACACTTGTCGAACATGCATTTGAAAGCTGAGGAAAATGGGTCGGTCAAGACATTGTTCAGAAGAACAGCGTACTTTGATTAAAAAGTTGATTAGAGAGGGGAAAACCTATAAAGAGGTGCAAAAAATGATAGGCTGTTCAGCTAAAATGATCTCCAATGCCTTAAAATGGAGAGCAAAACCAGAGAGACGTGGAAGAAAACGGAAGACAACCATCAAAATGGATAGAAGAATAACCAGAATGGCAAAGGCTCAGCCAATGATCACCTCCAGGATGATCAAAGACAGTCTGGAGTTACCTGTAAGTACTGTGACAGTTAGAAGACGTCTGTGTGAAGCTAATCTATTTTCAAGAATCCCCCGCAAAGTCCCTCTGTTAAAAAAAAGGCATGTGCAGGAGAGGTTACAATTTGCCAAAGAACACATCAACTGGCCTAAAGAGAAATGGAGGAACATTTTGTGGACTGATGAGAGTAAAATTGTTCTTTTTGGGTCCAAGGGCCACAGGCAGTTTGTGAGACGACCCCCAAACTCTGAATTCAAGCCACAGTACACAGTGAAGACAGTGAAGCATGGAGGTGCAAGCATCATGTTATGGGCATGTTTCTCCTACTATGGTGTTGGGCCTATTTATCGCAAACCAGGGATCATGGATCAGTTTGCATATGTTAAAATACTTGAAGAGGTCATGTTGCCCTATGCTGAAGAGGACATGCCCTTGAAATGGTTGTTTCAACAAGACAATGACCCAAAACACACTAGTAAACGGGCAAAGTCTTGGTTCCAAACCAACAAAATTAATGTTATGGAGTGGCCAGCCCAATCTCCATACCTTAATCCAATTGAGAACTTGTGGGGTGATATCAAAAATGCTGTTTCTGAAGCAAAACCAAGAAATGTGAATGAATTGTGGAATGTTGTTAAAGAATCATGGAGTGGAATAACAGCTGAGAGGTGCCACAAGTTGGTTGACTCCATGCCACACAGATGTCAAGCAGTTTTAAAAAACTGTGGTCATACAACTAAATATTAGTTTAGTGATTCACAGGATTGCTAAATCCCAGAAAAAAAAAATGTTTGTACAAAATAGTTTTGAGTTTGTACAGTCAAAGGTAGACACTGCTATTTTTTTGAACACAGCCCTTTCAACTAATTGTCCAATTGCACAGCCTTAAGAGCGTGCATATCATGAATGCTGGGTCTCGTTTGTTTTCTGACAATCTACTGAACCTACTGGTAACTTGTTTGCCACGTAGCAATAAAAAATATACTAAAAACCTTGATTATTCTGGTTAGTCACATTGTACTGCTATTATTTTGAACAATACTGTATATATGTGTGTGTGTGTGTGTGTGTGTGTGTGTGTGTGTATCCCTGTTGTCCCTGTGTGTGAATAGTTCCTTTGAATTTTCTACTCATCGAAGAATAAAAAAGTATGTGTGTGGAAAACAGTTATTTTAAATGTCAATAATATTTCCGATTATTGTTTATAAATAATTTGTTTTATATATGTTAATTTGTTCAAAAACTTGTATGGATATCCCTAAATAACAAACTGTTCTTCAGTCTGTTGTCCAGATCTAACTGAAATGTGTTACTTAAACAAGTGTACACATTAGGCTGATGGCAGATGATAATATCCTACATTAGATGTTTTTCTGAACATCTGATTGGTCACATCCTGAGACATGTTTCTGGAAATGCCAAGGTAGGGCAAAAATAAAAAACACTAGCCACTCTACAGTCTCCTTGTTATAAGAGTAGACCTCTCCAAAAGTGAATGCCTGTAAAATCCTGCTCAATCAAGCATGAGCCTTCAAGCCCTTTTGGTGGCAGCTGTCGTGACGTCCTTTAGCATGTTAGTGAACCAGGTCATAATGTTCATTACTCTGTCCCCACAAGGGTGAACCAGCTTACCTTTGTCCACCCTAAAAAACGAGACTACAATTATAGATGGCTGACCTGAAGCCAATGTTAGGTTAGGTGAGAGGGGGTGATGGAGACCCTCTCGAACGATAATCTCTTGTATTACTCTTCCCATGGTGCTCTTCATGTTCACTTCTATATCAGATGGATAACAAGAGCAGTAAGCTCCTTATTGCGGAATTACAATTATTGGAGGAGAATCACATCCCCTCTGACAAGGGGAGGCTCTTTGTAGTAGTTACCCCCCCCCCCCCCCTCAGTCCCAGCCACTCCTGATGAAGTGCCTTTAATGCACATATAATGAATGTTTCATTGAGGCTCAATAGCTATTCATCGAGGAGTTACTTATGACTGTGTTTTTAATTCATTTCTGCTCGGAGTGTTAAAAAAAAATCACCAGTCCATTTCTTCATGCAGCAGTGCCAATTTTGAACACTGGGGTTTGAGAAGAAAGTGTGTTAACTATAAGAGGCAAACAAACAAGCAAATGTTGTGGTCTTGTTAATTGTCTCTTGCCCTAAGATTTAAATAAATTCTCACAATTTCCTGCCTAGATCATAATTTTCACACCCGCTCACTCATAAATTTGAGTCTGGGACCAAAAACAGTCTCTTTCTTCTAGAAAAGGTATCGCGCGTGAACTTAGACATTCTTTTTAGAAAAAAAAATGTAATGTTGTAAATGAATTATTTTCTCTCTGAAAGAAGCTTGATTTATATATCTACATTATATTAACCTCTCTCTTACTTTGATGGGCTGAAATGAATGAATAGGGTGAATGGCTGAATGTTGCTGATGATAGAGTCTGGCTGTAGGTGACTGTTGACAGAGTGCTTTTTTTTTCATAAAATAAGCAAATGATGGCAACTGAACAGCTTGTTTTTATACACTGAGAGGCTTCTGTCTGTGTCGTCATTGAGTCTGTTGATATGATTTTTTTTTTTTTTAATCTGATCCAAAATCTCCAAGACAAGAGAAATCCCATTTTCTGTTGCATCCCTTTATGCCGTTAGTGAAGTGGAGAGTGGCAACAAAAGGAAATTGTCAGATGTTGGTCATGCCACTCAAACATCAATGCAAAAAAAAAAGAGGATTCATGTCTGTGGTCCCTTTATATCAGAAAGGACCATTGCATGGGTTAATCTCGCTCAGATGGCCCTTAACTGAATGCGTGTGCTTTTCCCTCTAATTTATTTTTATATCTCTTTTTTCAGTTAATTGCAAGGCGTTGCTTCTTTAATAGGATTGTCAGTCACCAAGGAGTACAGGCTTTAAAGAAATGCTTTCCAGCTGAAATGTGCCTTTGAGTGCTGATTTTCCAGGGCTTTCTTGCTTCACTTTTAAGCTCGATCCAATTCGCAAGCTCTTTCAGTGTAACTGGGATACACATCCATGCCATCGCAGCTATCAGAGGCCCGCAATGAGCATGAAAAAGTGGCATTACATCTTGCTCTTTTCATAGGGGCCTTTTCGGCTTATTCCAGAGTGAAGGACACGTCCATTGCAATGCAGCCCACATCAGTCTGCCAAGATTCTCCGTTACTGTGGTTTGTCATAGTGGAGTCACAAAATCTCAGACAAGACAATGCTTGGGGCCATAATTTTCATACTGCCCAGGCTCTCTCTATCTTATCACTGAAACACCTTTATCATTCTAGCATCTGCCATAGAGCTCGCTCCAGGCCAGCCCTTAAAAAAGGGTAAAAAACTTGTATCCACAAGGGTGATTTTCTATTTAGCTGGCATGCCCTATTAAATTTTTAGCTGTCCATTTATTCTAGCTGAAGGTCCCAGTGTTCTGGTGATAGTTTTTCTTTTCTACTAACTGTGACAATCCATGTGAGCAATAATCATCCCAGCCAAAAGCCGCCACTGTGCCTTGTCTCTCGTCTGAAGCAATGCTCACTCCATACTCCTGTAGGTTACCACAAAAGAAGCACATTTGCAAACTTCCCCTGCAATTTCCCTCTCTCTTTGTTACAGGAAGAAAAATCACATTCTCTTGCTTCGTAGCAGAACCTGGAGGTTCTTTAGTGATGGTTCAGAAATAGATGGGCCATAAACAGACACAGACGTGGAGGGAAAAGAGACCTGCTAGTGGGGAATGATACCCAATGGCTTCCACTTAAAGGTCCCTTCTTCGTGATCCCATGTTTTAAACTTTAGTTAGTGTGTAATGTTGTTGTAAGAGTATAAATAATATCTGTAAAATTCTAAAGCTCAAAGTTCAATGCCAAGCGAGATATTTTATTTAACAGAATTTGCCTACAAAAAAACTACCCGTTTAGACTACATCCCTCTAGTTCCTGCAGTAATGACGTAACTAAAACAGTTTTTCGACTAACCTCCGCCCACATGAATACGCAAAAAGGGGGCATGGCCTTCTTGCGCTCCGACGGAGAAGAAGGAAGAGCTGCGTTTGTGTTTGCCATATCGTTGAAACGCAGTTATTTTCATCTCGGAGTCCAATCACCTTTGTTTGGGCTTCCCAGGGACGCTGTACTTGGAGATTAATGGTTACAATTTATGTTTAATTCGGTTCCCGAAAATTAGAATCCACATGTAAAACTATGTGCAGCACATTTTGCTGAGGACAGCTTTCTCAATCTCAATCAGTTTAATGCCGGATTCGCACAAAGATTATTCTTAAAAGATGGAGCAGTTCCCTCTTTGTCTGGAGAAGGCATTGTTTATGGGCCACAACCGTGATAAGTTGGTGCATTTAACAGTTTCTGTAAATTATTACACAAAGGGCAATGCTGTTTAGCTTTGTTAACTAGATGTTAGGGCTGTGCAATAAAATCGAACGCACGTGCGTTCTTTTACTGTCTATGGTTCAGATCAGGATTGCCAGGATTTCAAAACAAATCCTGCCCACTTGCTTCTCAAAACTAGCCCAATCGTTTTTTCCAGGAGGACAGCGCGCGCGTTTAGCTGCTGTCGAATCACAACACAGGAACCGCTGGCACAATCAGAACTCATTACGTATTTCTGAAGGAGGGACTTCATAGAACAAGGAAGTCATCAGCCCATTTTTATTACAGTGAAAACAGCGGTATACAGCTGAATTGTGTGAAAAATACTGTGTTTTTTTTTACACGCGAAACATGAACACGTTATATTGCACATTGTAAACACAATCAAAGCTTAAAAAAGCACGAAAAACGGGACCTTTAAGCTTGTTAAAAGGCCACAGTATTAAAATTACCGTATGCCTCTTAAACTAAATGAAGACACTTGGCTGACCAAAACAAATCAAAAAATAAACTAATTAATAAAGCATTTAAACTGGGGTAAGAAGCAGTTTGCATAATTTCAGTTAAAATAACAGAGAATTAAACCTTTTGGTAACACTTTCTATTAAGCCCATATTTATAAGTGTATTCTTAAGACATTATAATGAATGCATAATGCATTATAAACAAATATATATAATATGTTATATCAACTCATGCATAATCATAAAAACAATTATAATACATCTTAATACGTACGTACTTGTGGTTATAAATTAAAGAGTATGATTATTTATAACACACAATGAAAACTATAGTAAATCTATACTTCATTTTTAGTATAATGGACTGTATCATATCTTGACATTATTTCAGATCTGCACAGTATCTTACTACAGCTTGTGAGTGGTTAGATGTTGAGTGTTATTTGAGTGTTTCCTGTGAAACTAATCTTAATTAATAGATGTGAGCTCCAACTGAAAAAAAAATGCTATGATTTTTATGGTTAAATTTTATTTTGAAGGTCCCCTTAATCAATCGACTATAAGCAACTTTGCAAGTGTTAGCATATATTTACAGTAGTGGGCATATTAATACTACAGTGACCACTAGTTGATATGTAGTTGCAGAGTTATCATCAGCTGCATGTCTAAAGGGTACCATCAAAGAAGAAGAAAAATATATTATTATTACTTATAAGTGGTCTTTGACCTCTTTAAGTAAAGTAGTATCAGAAAAATTGCAAGATGTGAGACTTATAAAACATTATAACTATGAGAAATATAATCTATTGAAAAGGTGGATGCAGCATGTTCATTGTGTTATAAGTCATCATACTCTTAAAAGCTATCACCACACATAAGTAAAAATTATAATATATTAAAACTGTTCTCATGAATATTCATGAGATGATATATATAAGTTTATATATATATATATATATATATATATATATATATATATATATATATATATATATATATATATATATATATTGCATTATGCATACATTATAATGCCTTACGAAAACCCTTGTAATGTATTATAAATACAGGCTTCATAGAAAGTGTTACTATCCTTTTTTTTTTTAGTTGAAAAAGCCTTTAAGTTTAAAGATTAATTGGCATGATGGATAGATATATGGATGTATTGATCCTATAGATAGATGCATAGATTCCACATTTATTAACTAGCTAAATTTTGGTATTTTAATAATTAAGATTTTAATGTATAACACTATACTTTGTGCTTTTACCTTGGCATTAAATTACATAAAGTGAACACTGTTGCATGAGTATTTCTAATACAAAAACTGAGGAAATGACAAATGCAAATTTGATATCTTTCCCTGTTGACCAAGATGACATGTCCAGTTTTTGCTGTATCTCTTCTAGCCACAACTGTGAAAAAATTCCATTGCATTAAGCTTCTTCCTATTATTCCAATTAAACTTCCTATGGATCTGGCCAACTCGTATTCCAACTCCACTGAATTAAACACAATCCAATTAAATATGAGCCAGTTCTTTGGTTCTACATTTTGCATAACCCTGGTAGTAGCCTGTTTCCCATTATTTGGACCAGGGCAGTGCACTTAGGATGCACATACAGTATGTGATGTGGAAAAACCATACACTGTAAGTCATATCATTTATCCCGGGGCTCATAGAGAGACGGCCAATCTGGTGAGCTACTGCTTGTGCCAGACATCTCTGATGTGCAACTGAAAAGGGGAAGCCCGTAAAAAATAATGACAATTTATGAGCATATTTGTCTACAGAGAGGAGAAACTATGTTTGAGATTTTAATTGAAAGCAGAAGACCCCCAGGCCTATATACAGTTACCTAATACATATACATAAAGTTATTTTAAGTAGAAGATAACACAAAAACACAACAACAACAAAAAATACAGTATGCTTTCATACAGTGCCACTGGAGAATACAGTGTGACATATATTTGATATTTTAGATATTTGTGAACTAAATGCATAATCTGTCATAGGGCAAACTAGATAAAATTGGTATGCAAAGTTATACAGCAGTAGTGTAGCCAGAAAAGAGACCCTGGGTATAAATATGAAAATCTGGGTGTGCCACATTTATTGTCAAATTACTGTGCAAAATTATGGGATACTCTTTTTGTCACACTGCTTCCGTCCAACCGTACTCCTAGTGGTAATTTGCAGGTCGTGTTAAAATGTAGTCGGTTTAGAATAGGTAAATAACTCTTTTGACTCATGTATGATAAGTTTCTTCCAAATATGATAATTTTGAACTTCTAGTACCATTTCCAATCTGGCAACAATGTCTCTTGATGTTGGGCCCGGGGAGGGAGAAACATCCTCATCAGGTGTAACGTTAGGCCTTGTGTCAGGCTGTCCATCAATCCGAGGTTTTTTGCAAAAAAAAAAAAAAAAAAAAAAAAAGAAGGGAGCTCTGCGAAATATTGCTAGCTAGCAATGTGCAATCAAAAAAATTATCTGTTTATATCATAGTAAGGGTTTATATGCGAGGCAAAGATCTCTGGGGAGCTGCTGGGTTCACAGTCAGCTGCTGTTTGCTGACTGGTTGGCAGTCCGAATTTCGGCAGATATATTACATTTTAACATTTTGAGCATTATTGCACCATATATTGGATTCTTATTTCTGTGCCCCTGAAAGTATGAGTTAGAATGTTCAGTGGCGTCACAGAACTGCCAGATTCAAACAGCTTTCACGCATTGGCTACACTGAGCCAGAGACGGACGCACTCAGCGCTCAAGTAATATGCAGTGTTTTCAACAACATAATGTTTATTTTAGGTTTCATACATTTAAATATACATAATCACTAGTAAAACAATACATTGTTTGTAAAATACACACTGATGTCTATTGAAGCAGCAAAAACTATGTATTCAAATGTAATTTGCCGACGTGTTTTATTTATATATTAGACAGACATAGCAGAACAATAAAGTTTACTCTATCATTCGTCCAGTTCAACAGCCACTTACTTTCATGTATTTCGGGAGAAACTGGGGAATTCAAGTGCTGTACGTTAAATCCGAATGACAGGACTCTGAACTGCAGCGCTCATCTCGTTATAGATCAAGATAGTTTATAAAGGTTTTTAAAAGAAGAATCGGAATATCACATGGTAAGCAAGTTTGTGAATATATTTTAATAAAAAATGAAAAACGAAATACATCTGTTTTTGTGACTGCGGTGTGTCACGGGACAATCGTGACGTATCGCAATGGAAACAAGGGGTCAGTTAAAATATTTGTAACTTACACGTGAAAGGGTTGATTTAAAAATATATATTCTAAGTAAACAACCATAGCCCAAGTTTGGTAAACATTCTTTTTGTTCAGATTATAAAAAATAATTCTGCATCTATTTTTTAGGTGTGCCAGCTGCCACTGTGGGTGGCACAGGCACACCCTGGCACACCCGTGGCTATACCACTGTTATACAGATGAAGATATTTCAAAGTCTTAATCAAACTAAAATGATGATACTCTGTGCTGAAACTAGACAGCCTACATATGGGCTTTTCATCAAGGCACCCGGTAAATGGACTAATTTATGAGTTTTGCTGGTCAGTGCATGCTGCAGCCTTTGATGGGACACCTGCAGTGAAACAGTATCTTTATTGCTGTATGCAGAAACTCAAGGCAGCCTGAAGGCTAGTTCCATGTTCATGCAAAAAGATAGCTAAGAGTGTGCATACGTTCATTGATATGTGTGTGTGGACTGACAGCCAGACATGCCATCTTGTGTCTTTGAAGATTATTATTGATGCCAGTAGTCTGTATAGCACGAGGCACTGGTTTAACATTTACGTCATGTTTGCCTATGGTGGTAATGGTGGTATAAAAGTTAGTCACATTCCCAAGAGTGGTGATTACACTTCCCCTTCCTGTCATGCTAATTTTGGCAACCTTTACATGAAAAAAGTATGACGTTGTATTTTAATTTAAACAAATCAGTAACAAGATACAAACAGAATAAATGATTCAGTGCATGACCTTGTTTGTTAATTTTGCATCTAAAATTTGTATTTAGGCTGTGTGTGTGTGTGTGTGTGCGCGCGTGTGTGTGTGTGTGTGGGTGTGTGTGTGTGTGTGTTTGTGTGTGTGATTAAAAATCTGATCATGAGATAACTTTTATGCCTTCATTGCCAGAGGTTAGAGTCTCTGTGGTAAACACATGGACCTTCTCTATAATTGGGTAAATTGATGGGAAAAAGCTCCAAATTCCTGAGAGGACAGAGGCCCTGGTTAGGGCATGCAGCGTGTGCAGATGGCTGCTCTGATCTGGACGTGAATCTAAAGAGATTTTCCTGCACAGGAATGCACCCTGTTAATCTGTAGCACATCTTAGTAAAGGACCATTAGGCTGAGGAAATCATTTTGAGGTTATAGCAGAGGATATGAAAACTCATAATCAAGCTTTTAGTCAAACATCACAAAACAGTTTTCTGCAGTATCATACAGCTTTTTAATGCAGTTTCCTGCCCTAAAAGTGGCCATCACTGCTCTAAAAAAGTTTTCAAGACTTTGAAATGTGTTTCTATAAGCCCTTAGTCTGAATAGAATCTACACTTAGACTAAGCAGTGGTTATATGAATCTCCACTGGTTTCACATGCCAGGTTGGTTTACTGATAATACTGAAAAGTAAATTAACAGGAATTGAAAAGCAATTTCTCATTTCCATTTGACCTACCGACATGTCACTTTTAAATATTGCCCCTCTTCACAGTTAGTTGCAAAAGTGTCCTGAAACATTGAAAAGTCGTTACTAAACAAACAATGCAGCAAAAGATTTCTGTGAGTGAGTGAATATGCATATAAACTTGCAAAAGTAGTGTTTTGTTGGGTTCACAGCAATAAATCTACATTATATGACCAGATAACTTGGTAAAACTAAAACTAATGGAGCCTGTTTCCTTCTCAGAATAAAAAAAAAAACAAAATAAAATCAAATAAAACAGGAAAATGTATGATTTAAATAAAGTTTTAAAAAGTCATACTGTGAAATAAATGTGAAATATATATATAAAATCATAATTGTGAGATCAAATCACAGTTACCATTTTTATTGTGTTTGATCTGATGTCATCCATTGCAAATGGCTTATTTAATATACAAATAAATAAATAAAATATTAATAACATTTGAAAATATAAACATTTGTATATGTAGATTGGGTTTAGGAATAAAGTTAGCCGCTAGAAAAAATAGTTTAGTGTAAAAACATTAGACATCAATGGATGTCCATCAAGATAGCATAGTATTTGTTGAACTTTTTATACGGCTGTGGTCTTCTGGAAGGCTTTCAGAGGCTAATGAGATTTAAAATATGCACTATGATTTGTCTGGAAAAGTCTGAGGCCTATAATTACTTAGGAAATAATCACCGGCCTGGAGAGGGAGGACTAAGTAAAGGGCCTTGTGTTAAGTGACTGTGGGAACAGATAAACCCTGGACGACTACAATCCGGACATTAGAGAGCATTACCTCAGCTTCTCATGTTCGCTGTGTGACACAAGGTTGAAGATGGGCTTAACAGCTGTCAGAGCAAAAGCCTAAACTATGAGGATGTGTGCGCTGCTCGCTAGTATATTTTTACAGTCATTCCATTTATTTCAGTAGTTCATGCATCCACATCCATCTGGTGTGATTAATATAAACATATTAATACAGATGTCAAGACAGTAAATCAAAGGTTCGTACAGGGGCTTTCCCCAAAACTCTGCTTAACCAGGTTACTCTTGAACTAATTCGACCTTAATACCCCTCACAGCTGCTAGCAGGACTGGATCTCCTGTCTCGCCAGTCGGACCCTCCCTGGGGTGCGTTCCCAAATTCCCACTGCCCGTGTTTTGTTTCCTGCCCCTGAATGGGAGCAAAAGAGCCACCACTGGTCTTAAAACAATTACCAGTTTAAGAGCTCCAAATAAGCCGCTTCATAGAAAACAATATAATGACAGAAACTGTTATTTACTGTAATGAATTGGCCCCTATTATGAGCATAGGGTCCTGTGGGGACCGCTCACTGAGGCCTTTCAATGCTCTCCCACTGAATACATGTCAGGAGACATAAAGGCCTCTCAAAGCAACACTAAGATTGCAGCCTTGATGATAAAAGAGATGCGGTAAGGTCATATTTACAAACCATTCACTAGCATTTTAAAGCCTGTTTAGCCACATCCTATTAGGGTTATAAAGGGAGTCTGTGTGGTGGGAAGTGTGGATGTATGCTGTATTCTCGAGAGCTGGTTCAGAGGAGGACTTGACTCAGGCATGGGAAAGCAAATAAGTGGGATTATCTGCCTTCAAAAGTGCAGCTGAATGAATGGTAGGGCACAGAATTTACACAAAAGTAGGTGAGAGAGAAGTGCCCTAAAATTGGTAATGCAGATACACACACACACACACACCTGTTACTCATCTATTATTTGCATGTGTATTAAAGTGCTTAATGCATGTTCAGGAGGTTCTTTGTTGTCAGATACCCTTGCTTAAATCTTAAGCCATTCCTATTAGGGTTTTGATCATTAGGTGAGAATTGTCCTTTTATAATTATATATATATATATATATATATATATATATATATATATATATATATATATATATATATATATATATATATATATATATATCAAACAAATGCTTTTATTTTGAAATTTTATTCTTCAGAGAAACCTGGAAAAAAAATGTTTCCACAAAAACATTATGTAGCACAACTATTATTAACATTGATAATAAGAAGAAATGTTTCTTAAGCACCAGCACATTAGAATGATTTCTGAAGGATCTTGTGTACATAACTTCCTGAAAAATTTAAATATAACACACATCCAATCTGAACATTTACTAGATTAAAATGCCAGCATTAGCGAAGGAACGTCAACAGTGCGCCACTAATAAGTGTCCAACCAGAAACAAACCCTACACACTGTAGTGCCAGGAAGAATAATAATAACAGCACACTGACTAGGGCCCACTCTGTAGAAACTGGGCCCCCTCTCACTTATTATTTTGCAACACTACTTTAATTTGTTGTCTGCTAATGGAAAAGCTGTTATGAGAACATCTTAAATACTGTCTCTCTACTGAAAAGTGCAGTTAAGTAAGTAGTGTTGCTAATTTCAGATTGACTAGCAACATGTACATTACTCCAATATAACTTTTTTTGCAGCTGAGTCAAAGTGCAGCAGTCTTATGACTCAGTGCAGATGTGTTTAGGTTTAAACATGTACACTGTTCCTCCTTCTACTCTCAGTAATGCACTGCGTCTCAACAGCAGCCGTCTATCTGCATTCTCACACATACAAACAAGCAGACGCACATATATTACCTAGTTTCTCCCTTCAGGCAGCCTTGGAGACAAACGATACCACAATGTAGAGCATTTTGCACATGCCTTCTCGACAGTTCCCACACTCAAAGCTGTCTTGGGGTGTCCAACTTTTGCCAAGTGCACCGCCCCCCACCCCCTCTAAACTCAGCTCCTCTCCTCCCCTTCACAAGGCCCTCCGGTTTGGACAGCTGCAACCAAGCTGGCCGCATTGCTCGTGGAAAACATCCGCCGCACATGGAGGGCTACACTTGTGGCCTCTATGCCAGAGAGAGAGAGAAGGAAGGAGAGAGAAAACAAGAGAAGGGTGTAAAGATACCGTTTGTGTGTGGGGGTAGTACTTTTCCCAGCCCCGTGGACACATGTCTGCCCGCCTACCCTGTCACCGTCTCACTGTGCACACATCCCAGATTTCATAAGCCTAATCCCCTGCAGCAGGGCTCCAATTTAAGGCCTCTTCGCCGTCAGAATGTGGAACATAAACAGGACTGAGGTTACATGCTGCAGCCCTGCCTCTCCTTGCATCCTGTGCTTCGGCCCGGGCCCTCAGCCAGCACTCTTCATCTGAGATTCATTCAGTTTTGAAGCTGGCTGCACTCCACAGGTTTTTTTTTTTCTTTCTTCTTCTTCTTCTTTCTAACACTAGGTAACACAGCCTGAACATTTTTATTTTACCTTTTTACCTTCCTTGGCCTCCATATAAGGTGTTTTTGTTTTCTTTTTCTTTTTTCTCAAAGGGATAGTTCACAGATAAATCAAAATTCAATCCTATCATCACATACATATACACTGTATCTTCATCTCCTTTTGTTTGTGCTGACAAAACTGCTTTATATAAGAAAGAGGATTACCTTGAGGCCTAAAGCAGGAAGTTTATGGTAGCAACCTTTTTCATGTTGCAGAGACATTGCATCATATTTTACTGTTTTGGCATTCATAACCTTGCAGCAGTAGATTATGACATTCAAAGGGAGTTAAATTTTACCCAATGCAGCTCTGTTGAGCTCACACAAATCTTGCAATGACTTTTACTCAGACATATGTACAGAAAACATTTGGTGATAATTGTAAAAGCATCCTGTAGTATTCCCCTCTTACTTTTACATTTTTAAAATGGCTCTTAAAGGGATAGTTCACCCAGAAAATAAAGTTCTGTAATTATTTACCCATATTCTTGCCATTACAAATTTGTATGTGCAATTTTTGTCCATACAGTGAACTTTTGGATCCCACTGACTTTCACTGCATGCAAAAAAATAACCAAAAAAAAAAAAAAAACAGACATTTTTTAAAATATCGTACTTTGTGCTCCACAGAATAAAGAATAAAGAATTTAAAATGACAGGAGGATGATGAAAGAAGTTTCATTTTGTAAATACAGATAAAATTACATTGAACTGATTAAGGTTATTGCAAAGAACATGATCAGCTGACTTCTTTTCCATTACACATATCTCCTTTACTCATGAGACCCTCTGAACATGAATCTCAAGCGAACACTATAAAATATGTACTGAGATAACACAGTTGTCGATATAAAAAGATCAAAACAATGACTTGTGAGTGTTTTCTCCTCCGCGTGACCCTTTCTGAAGTGGGTCACACCATGTCAATGTTTCGGCAGAACCCAGTGGAACATCAGTCTTACTTCAAATCACATATAAGCTGCTCCAGCTCAGGCACATCAAAACCAAACTCATCCTGATGCAGATTTCCTCCACAGGCCCACCGGGAACTGCCACTACGAGGTGCTGCACCCCTAAACTTACCCCACTCTGAGAAAGTGCCTGTGAAAAAAAAAAGAGCGCTCAGCTTATGCCTCCCCAGTGCCAAGAGCTTTCATGATTTAGAAGTCTGGCACTTGTTTCATACCTTCTGGCTACAAGCGGTTGAAACACTGCTCCTTTTTACTTTACTGAAGGCAGAAAAAAACCTCTAGAGAAGTCCATGTCCAGGTTTTAAGTTGTTTTAGTGGTGTTGCTGGTCTTTCACTCATGCTGCAGTTTTAGAGCTTAAAAATAATATTTGTGATTATATAATCTCCGTGAAGTTTGAAGGAGGGCATTATTGTGACCTTAAGTGTGTATGCCTTCCATCATTGATGTTGCACTTTTCCCAAAACTGAATATTGTATAATGTGTATGTAAAAAACTAGAAGTGCCATGGTTAAGTGGCATTGTTACATTTCATAGAGTCAATAGGATAAGATGTCCTGGACCACTAAATTTTGTCTCCACACATTTGTTGAATAGTTACACTCATTTTGTTGTTGACATTTAAAATTTGAATGTCAGCAAATGTGAGACTTCCATCTAAACAATTTTGAGGTTAAATAGGTCTTTTTTTATAACTAGAAATTGTAATGTTTTGTTATATAAAAATCTGTTAATACGGATCTATGTTGTTTTGTGAGATATTAAAAGTTAAGATATTATAACTATATATAAATATATATATATAGAGAGAGAGAGAGAGAGACAGAGAGAGACAGAGAGAGGATTAAATTCACATTTATTGTTACAATTAACCTGTTACAGGAGATTTACAAAAAACACAAACAATAAAATAAGATAAGTAACTACTTTCCCCCTCTTTTTTTTTTTTTTTTTTTTTAAAACCTCAAGATCAATTCATTATCATACAGTGTACATAATACTTCATTTATTCCCCATAGTTCTCTAAAGTTGGGTAAAGATTCCACCATCTTGTAATATGCATACTCCACCCTAATTCGAGAAGCTACCAAACCTAAAAACATAGGCAAAACACTTATTGACCTTTGCCCCAGCAGTCTGTTTTTTCTTGTCTTCCAAATAGCCAATTTTGCAGTGCCAGATAAAAAATTAATTAAAACAGTCACATTTTTCTTTTGAACTGAATACTTTGGCCCGAAAATGAACAATTGAAAAGAAAAATCTACACCCAGGGATAAAAAACAAATGCTTAAAAAATCAAAAAGATTGACCAATCGTGAACACTGTACAAAAAGATGAAAAATTGACTCAGTCTCAGAACAAAAAGGGCAACCCACCCCAACACTAGGATTGAGGTGTACCACATGTCTGTTTGTAGCTATTGCCCCATGTACAATCCTCCACTGGAGGTCTCCTGTCCGCTTGTCAATCGGACATTTGTACAGGGTACGCCAACTGCCTTTAGGAGAAAAATCTGATCCAAAGAACTGTGTCCATCTTGTTGAAGAAACTCCATTCAAAAATTGCATGTTGGAGACTTTAACACATATCAAATAGAGTGATTTCTTTCCAGCAGAATCAAAGCTTTCCAGAACTGGTGTTTTCAGAGTCAGTAAACAGCTTTCATCTTCTACCCAGTCGTCCACAGCTGCTCTTACATTGATTAAGGGAAAAAGATGACCATACCCCTCAACCCATTCATTTAGGACATCTGGGTCTTTCAAAAAAACTTGATAATCTGTCCTCAAATCCTTGAAAATATTTGCAGTACACTGTTGTAAAAAACGGATCGACTTCACACCGCTTCTTTGGCTCAAGTCTTTCAAATCACTTTTCAGGATATGTCCCAGCTTACTGCACCCAGCCGCTAACAGTCGTGCTCGCACATTTTCAGATGACAACTGTCTTGAAGATAAAAAGGAGTTGAAAAACAAAGGTTCCTCTAACAACCAATCACCAGCAGGTGTATTAGGTGATCTTGATACGATAAAAACCTTCCAGGCCTCTAGCACAGATCTGTAAAAGGGGGGTAGATCCACTATTTCTTTCTCTTGCAATTGCATTAAAAACAAATGTTTATCAAACCCCATTCCACCTGCTCTCCTTAAAAGAGCTGTTGCAGTGTCCATCCAGGCAGAGTTTTTATTGAACAAGAATCTTTGGGCTGTTTGGAGCCGAAAAGTCATTATCCTGGATTTAATATCCACCAAGCCCTGCCCGCCTTCCTGCACTGGAAGATACAAAGCGGCTGCTCGAATCCAGTGTTGTCCTGACCAGAAAAAGGTCACCAAACTCCTTTGAGTGCTTTGAATCAGTCCTGCAGGTGGCTGCAGTACGCACAGCTTATGCCAAAGCATAGAAGCGACTAAATTATTAGCGACCAAAACTCTTCCCCTATAGGACAGCTGGGGTAGCAACCATTTCCAGCGAGACAATCGGGTACACACTCTTTCCTCTAAACCCTCCCAATTTAACTTTTGAAACTCACTTGTCCCAAAATAAATACCTAAAATCTTTAACCCCTCTTTTTTCCATGCAAGACCCCCTGGCAACTGTGGAAGATTCTCATCAAAAAACTGCCCTGCCCAAAAGGCCTCACTTTTATCCCAGTTCACTTTCGCAGATGAGGCCTTTTCATACACATTAAGTGCACTAACCAGGGCCTCGATGTCTCTTTCATGATTAACAAACACTGTCACATCATCAGCATAAGCACTTACAGTAATACTTGAACTCTGAGATAAACCAGGAAAAATAAAACCAGACAAAGTTCTACGTAAGTTAAAAAGAAGAGGCTCAATGGCAATGCTATAAAGTTGCCCTGATAAAGGACAACCTTGTCTGATACCCCTTGAAACTGGGATTGGTCTGCTTAGCCCACCTCCCACTTTAACAATACAAGCAGCACCGGAATACAGCAATTTGACCATATTTAGGAAAGAATCACCAATACCAAAAGCTTTTAAAACATTAAAAAGATAGCCATGATCAACCCGATCAAAGGCTTTCTCTTGGTCTAGAGAAAATAAACCAACTTTCAATTCAAAACTTTTACAAATATCTAAAATATCCCGAATTAAAAACAAATTATCCATTATTGTTCTCTCTGGGATACAATAAGTTTGATCTTTTTGTACAATAAAGTTTAGGTATTTTTTTAATCTATTAGCAAGACACTTAGACATAATTTTGTAATCAGTGGTCAGTAATGCAACAGGTCTCCAATTTTTTAAAAGAGATAAATCTCCCTTTTTTGGTAATAAAGATAATACAGCACGTTGACAAGATATAGGCAAACAACCATCCTTTCTACATTCACAGAAAACCTCATATAAGTCTTGTCCAACAAAGTTCCAAAAATGCTTGTAAAATTCGGAGGGCAACCCATCAATACCGGGAGATCGTCCAATGCCAAGCTGACCAACTGCAGTAGTGAGCTCTTGAAGAGAAAGTTCACTGTCCAAATCAGTCTTAGAGTCCGAGTCTATTTGAGGCAAATCTTGTATTAGCTGTTCGACACAATCAGTGTCACATTGTTCAGCAGCATAGAGACTGGAATAAAAATCAACTGCATGATGCCTCATCTCTGTAATATTACTGGTCACCCTCCCATCAGGAAGGCGAAGACATGACATCTGTTTCTGTTGTGCCACTTTGTGCTCCAAATTAAAAAAAAAAGCACTAGGAGCATCCATGTCATTAACAGAGACAAACCGAGACCTCACAAGAGCTCCCTTCACCCTTTCATTTAAAAATAAACCCAGTTCTCTCTTTTTTTCTTGCAGATTGTTAAACAGATTACAATCATATCTATTAATTAGATCCACCTCCATATTTGATATGTCCTTTTCAATTGACTGGATCATTTCTCTTAGTTTAATAGTGGAATTAGCAGTATGTTGCAAACAAAACATTTTAATGTTTGTTTTCCCTATTTCCCACCACTGTTTTAAATTCTCAAAAGTGCCTTTACACAATCTCCACTGTTGCCAAAAAATCTCAAAATGTTTACAAAAATTAAGATCCTGAAGTAATTTAGTGTTAAAATGCCAATAAGATGACTTCTTTGTACACTTGGACATATTTATAATAAGAGAAACCAAATGATGATCTGTGTACCCTACTGGAGTGATAAAACAATCAATACTCCGACTGCTAAGAAAATTAGACATATATATCCTATCTAGTCGAGCAGCACTGACTTTATTATTTGCCATTTTTATCCAAGTATATTGTCTCGCTTGTGGATGTTTGATCCGCCACATATCTAAAAGGTCTACTTCTCTAACTATTCTTGATAATTGAGATGAAGACTGAAGGTGAGGTTCTTCATTTGTGCGATCAATAGTGAAATTCTCAGTACAATTCCAATCGCCTCCCATGATTATATTTCCATCAGCACAGGAACTTAGAGCACTTCTTAAAATACTGAAAAAAATTAATCGTTCATGTCCCACATTAGGTGCATAAGCATTTACAAAGTAAAAAAAAACTCCATCAATATCAGCCTTTACGATTACTAATCTTCCATTTACAGGTTCCTCTTTTTTTAAAAGATTAACTCTTAGATCTGGAGAAAATAAGACTGCGAGCCCAGCACTCACATTAGTTTTATGGCTAAGTATGTATTGGCCTTTCCACCATAATCCCCAGTCTAGTTCATTAGCAATATCGCTATGAGTTTCTTGAAGGAAAATAACATTTAGTTTTTTTTGCTCTATTGTTTCAAACACAAGAGCTCGCTTACATTCATTCCTTCCACCATTAATGTTAAGTGAGCCAACCCTCAAGACTTCCATAAAAAATACTGGAAGAAAGAGCAGACAGGCAGAAAAAAGCAGAAATAAAGAGAAAGACACCATGTGATGCATGAAAAGAGCATTAACTAAAGTACTTTTAACGTTCTCTTTTTCTCCATTTTCCGATCCTTTCTAACTGTGGTTAAATGCTTCTTTAAACGAAACCGCTTCTTTTCGCTCAGGAGATCAACCCCCACATTCTTCTGAAGAAAAGTAACTGACTTTACGAATTTTTCTACATCAGGAAAAAATTCCTTCACATCAACTTGTTTTCCAAAAGTATTATCTAGAAACTGATCAATTTCCTCTAAAGTATATAGAGAGAGCTCCTTCTGGGGATCTTGAGAGTTCTCTTCAAACCCACACTGTGAACAAGAGTCCATCTCCAGAACAGAAGCAGACTCATCTGACAGACCATCCTCTGCTGCTGTCATCGAGTCTGTTCGACTCTCCTCTGCACCACACGGCGCAGAAGCAATACTTTGAAACACACTCTCGTCACATTTATCATCCTGTTCAACAAATAAACGTGCTTTACTCTTAACCGCATCATCATCATCATCATCATCAGCAGTAGCATTATTTGAAATTGTTGCCGCTACCACCGGCATCTCTGACGTATTCACTGCTACATTTAAAGCTATATTTAGCTCTGCCTGCCTTACCTCCGTGACGCCTATAATCTCCTCCTGTCCCGTTTGTATTGATGAAACCTGAGCATCGGTCTCTATCACATCCACTTGGCCAACGTTTTCCTGTTCGCGATCTTTATGCGGACACATCTGCCGTTTGTGGCCAACATCGCCGCATACAAAGCAACGTAAACTTCCGGTAGTTGCATAAATCATATATGCTCCCCCTTCATGTTTTATACGAAAAGAAACATTAAGTGTACGATCAGGTGATTCTAAAAACATGTAAACCTGTCTCCTAAAAGACATGACATGCTTCAATGCAGGGTTCTTACATCCCAACGAAATCGCTCTGAATGGACTCGCAATCTTACCAAACCGCACTAGTTCACGCTCTAACACGTCATCAGAGATGAACGGCGGCACGTTCGAAATCACTACTTTACTAGATGCATTATGCAGCGGTGTTACTTGCACTAATTCATCTTTAATGATAAGCCCGTTTTCGATCACTTGATTTACAAGTTGTTGTTGTTTTAAGAAAACGACAACAGCTCTATTCATTCTAGACGCAGAGGAAATATTCTCATGTCCTACCTTCTCTCCTACAGCGACTAAAACATCCTCCACCGTCACTCCGTCCTCCGGCACGCACCTGAAGCCATTTCGCAGAGAGATGGATGGCGTCTCCACGTGGAACGCCATCCTCCTCTCACACGACTCCCACTTTTTCCACGAGAGAAATAATAAACTAATAACAAACCATACAAACAAATAAACACAACAAAAAATAGAGAAAAAGAAAGAAAAGAGAGAAAAAAAAACAAACAGGTGAAACTATCACAGCTTTACTCCCACCCAGCACCACTCTCGCCCAGAACCTCCCAGCATCCACCACGAGAGAGAGAGAGAGAGAGAGAGAGAGAGAGAGAGAGAGAGAGAGAGACTGGTTTGTTGACAGTTTGTTTGCATTTACACATCAACAGATGTGTGTGTGTGTGTGTGTGTGTGTGTGTGTGTGTGTGCTCTTGTTTTTGTGACATATCAGGACACAACTCTGTATAATGACATGGGTATGACACAGGTATTACAAGGAGAGGGTGACTTATGAGGACATAACCCATGTCCTCATTTTTCAAAACGCTTATAAATCATACAGAATGAGTGTTTTTTTTGTTTGTTTGTTTTTTTGTTTGTTTTTGTTTTTTTGAGAAAGTAAAAATACACAAAGTTTCCTTTGAGGGTTAGGGTTAGGTGTAGGGTTGGTGAAGGGTGATAGAATATACAGTTTTTACAGTATAAAAACCATTATGCCTATGGGATGTCCCCACTTTTCACAAAAACTAACGGGTGTGTGTGTGTGCGTGTGTGTGTGTGTGTGTGTGTGTGTGTGTGTGTGTGTGTGTGTGTGTGTGTGTGTGTGTGTGTAAAGCAATTAAAATGCCCTCAATTCAATGTAGAGAAGTGCAGTGTAATTCAGTTACATCTTTTTGACTGGGAGTCTGTTATTTTGTTTCTCTCACTAAACTGTAAAACTGCATACATAGAATATTTGATTAGTTATAGTTATATTTATACAGGATATTTTTACATAACCTGCAAAATGTTGCTCTATTTCCAGGCATCTGTTTGTTTGTTTATTTGTGTTGTTGTTTTTTATGAATTTATTAATTATGCTCTACTTTAAAATATTTACATTTGCAGTAAACAAGCGAAAAATAAATAAATAACAAAAAATTTTACTTATGTATTACAGCTGAAAAAGGGTGGCATTTTTAATCTTGCTCCTTGCTTCTAATTTTCCAAACCTATTTAGTTGATTCATTAATAGTCCCAGAGTTGGAATGGATCACTGCAGAATACAACGAAGCAATCTCTTTTCATGAACAGAAGGCTAAGTGTAAATCTAAGTGTCGGTATTCACATTGTCTCATTATCTCATACATGATAAATGTTCTCATCTATAGATATTTTTTCGACAGATAACTTGATTACTTAGTTTCTGCACAGCAGGGACTCAAAGGCACCCCACTAGGGGTTCTGAGAGCTGACCATCTGCTGGGGGTCTTTTTACCCCCTGGTCTGGTCTTGTACTGACATTCCACACGGTTGACACTGATGCTAAACTTGGTGCCAATCTCCAAAAGTCTGGGTTGACAGAAATTTTGTAGATTGAGCTTGTAGACACAGTAACAATAAGTTCATACTGATGGCCACTTTATGTTAGGCATAGAATGAACAGAGATGCGTTTATTTGTATAGCATTTCTGACAATACTTGCTGTTTTAAAGCAGATTTAAAGAAAATGTTTTTATTTTATTGTTACAAATTAGGAAGTATTCTGTTATAAATTAGGAAGTATACTGATATCAGCCAGAGATGATTCTGTGAATCTAATGTCCATTTGGCAGTAATATACTGTACATATAAGATAATATGTTATATGGTAAGTTAACGCCTTGTATTGATTACAATATTGGGGTTATATTTGAGAGTTGTGTATATCAGTCCAAGGTTGGCATCATCTGGAGTCTTAGCCAGTTTTGTTGTAGTCTGAAATCTTTGCAAAAGCTGAATCTGAACTGGTGCATAAATTATGTTTTCATTGAAGAGGGTTTAAAAGTATTGTCCGGGACTAATATCCATTTGTATGGCTATGGCTACATTATTACCCTCTCACCTGCTTAAAGAGACTGAAAATGAAAATTCTGCCATAATTTCCTAACCTGTTTGACTTTCCTCTGAGGAACACACACACACACACACAAAAAAAGAAAAAAGAAAAAAAAAAAAAAAAAAATATATATATATATATATATATATATATATATATATATATATATATATATATATATATATATATATACAACCATGGTAAAGCATAAGTTCTCAGGCAAGGCCAAATTAAGTGAAAAATGCATATTTCACCCTATACTCCATACTTTATGTGCCCTTTTCATTTTTGTTTTGATTAATGTTCCATTACATTACCGTCTCTGATACCTGCCACAACCAATAAGGCACAAAACGATGGGCTGTAGCAGAACTAACTTAATTCTTGTCATCCGCCCCTTTGCAAGGTATGGGAAAAATAGTGTGGTCTGAAGTTTTGGGATGAGAGAAGCTGTCTGAATGGGGAAAAGGAGAAAGGAGCTGAAAGGAAATGGAACTCAGTCAATGGAAAGAGGCTGGAGTGGATGAATAAACCAATACCCCCATGCACAGTGTTGATATTTCCCTCAATGGCTCCTTCTAAAGTGAGCATTTTAAGCCACCCCGACACACTAAATTTGCCCATTGTGGTGGCAGAGGCCCCTGCATCTCGAAAGACTAGGTAAGGAGGCACTGGGGGCAGATGGAACCTGCCTATCACCTCAATGGCGCCTTTCTACCCCTGAGCCTACCCCTTATTCCTCACTGCCATTCACTCGGCCCAGTGGGAATGTCTCTGGACCTGGTTCTTTGGTAGCAGCCCCATACAATGAGTCTCTCTAGCAGGCTTGAATGTGGCCTCATTGTTACACCCAAGGCCATTAAACCACCTCCTGGGCAAACAAGAGCATCCCTCTTCCTTTATGAAGGCAGAAGAAGCAACAAAGAAGGGAGTCATCGAGACAGAGAGGGGCTGGCCTTTGTTTGGTGTCTTTTCTGAAGGTCTTCAATAGCTGAACTGGGAAGGGGAGGCTTCTGTTCGGTCTTTAGCCTGCCCATATTGCTGGACACTGTTGTTTGGTAAAGCGGAGATGTGAAGTTAATTGACTGAATGGCCCCTAAACGCCATGCCCCAAATAATTTGAGAGGGCAGAAAAAAAAGTATTGTGTGCCAATAAGTTCCCACTTCTCTCACATGGGAGAACTCCCATGAAAAAAAAACTCCCTAAGGGTCAAAAATCATTAATGGCTGTTGAGAGTGTTGAGTAAGTAGAGTTCAGGGGAAAATAATACCATAGTGGCTAAGAAAAGGGATAATACTGACTCTCTTTGTATGCCTAAATAACTTTTTGGGGTACAAAGGCAAAATAATTCAAGTTAAAGGGGGGGTGAAATGCTATTTCATGCATACTGAGTTTTTTACACTGTTAAAGAGTTGGATTCCCATGCTAAACATGGACAAAGTTTCAAAAATTAAGTTGTACGTTTGAAGGAGTATTTCTGTTCCAAAAATACTCCTTCCGGTTTGTCACAAGTTTCGGAAAGTTTTTTTCGAGTATGGCGCTGTGTGACGTTAGGCTGTGCACAGACACAAAAGGAGTTTGTTTTTGGTTGCCAGGGCAAGACAACCCTGCACAGATTACCAAAGAAAAAACAGCATTAAGGGATCAGTGGATGGAGTTTATTTTTACAGAGCATCAACGGAGTTCTGCAAGTGTTTGTGTTTGTTCCCTGCATTTCTAAAATGCTTGTTTTACAAACAAAGCCCAGTTTGACGACGGATTTGCGTATCGTTTATTTCTAAAGGATGATGCAATCCCAACGAAAAAGGGTCACGATTGTGTGTTGGAACCGCATGCGGTGAGTAAAACTGCTTAAAATATCTCTGCCTCCTTGTTAGTGCGTCCGCCTCCCATCGGAGACCCGGGTTCGAGCCCCGCTCGGAGCGAGTCCTTGCTGCTGCTGCTCTCGTTCAGTTTCAGCCTTCACAGCTGTCACAGCTTCCAAACGCAACTGGCGCTCGTGATTCTTTAGCTCCGCCCACACATCACGCCTCTAGGCGCTCGTGTTTTTCCGGGAAAAATCGGTACAGACTATCTTTCTCTTATGAATATAATAAAACTAAAGACTTTTTGGAGTTATGAAGGATGCAGTACTACTCTATAGGTACTCAAGATTAACAGGATATTGAGTGAAAACGAGCATTTCACCCCCCATTTAAGGAAAAATTTTCTATGTTCAATACAAGTTAAACTCATTTGACAACCATTTGTAGATTTACGTATAATAATCTTGACCCATTTTGTTTCGAGATAACTTTGAGGCACTGAGTATCTTTACGCTTTTATTTTATTTCATTTCATATTTTATTTTATATCCAATTTAATGCCACACATGCTTACAGTTAGCCTTGAAGCATCACTGAACTCAAAACCTTCCTATTATTTTTCATTTAAGCATTGCTAATATAAGATGACCCCTCTGTTACCTCGTTTATCCTCCTTTTCCAAGGGTTACCTGCCTTACCTGCACTAGTTCTGATGCTAGTCTCCAGACGAGTAGAAGTCTCCCCGTACTGGCTCTCTGCCACCTTGCCCTCAAGCCTAAGGACTAATTGAGTTATCATATCAACAAATCTCTCATCAGGGGCCCACGCCTGACACCAGCAAAAAGAGAGGCCAGTCAACGACTAATTTCCAGCAGCAGGATGCTAGAGCTCGCCTGCCAGGCAGGATGAAAAGTACCTGCAGACCCCAGTCGAGCTGCCCTCACCATCCCGCTGGGAGAGCACTCACGCTGGGCACCATGCTGGGGCTCTTATTCGATTAGCTGCAGCGTTAAGTGGGGAGCTCCATTCTACATTCTGAGAGAGCAGCTAGCCTCCCACAGGGCTGACGCGCTTCTCAACTATGAAGGGGCGAAAGCAGAGACAAGGCAAATCAAAGGGAGTGTGCAACTATAATCTGAATAAAAAGGCTGTCTGTGATTCTGTAATGAGTGGGTTCTTGACATCGAAGACAGTTATGGTGCAGCTTTTATCAATGACAGCAATACAGTAACATCCAGCTAAGATCATGCCTCCTATTTGAGATTTCAGGACTAGACCCTCAATGCTGCACCACAGATTTTACTATTTTAACTCAGAAGCAAAAATTTTCAATTTAAAAACATAAACACCGTATTTATACTGACAGGAATTAATAAAGCTACAGTCCTAGGAAACAAAATGCTCAGTTCTGAATGACCTCTCACCATTTTGCTCTCTTACAACAGTGGAGTACAGGTTGGTTTCTCTTATGATGAGTGCATGAAGAGAGGTAGAAAGTGGGGGCCCTCAAGTTGACCTGACACTCTTCTGCTACCTGCTGTTTCACACAAAGGGTGCCAATCCCAGATCTCTTCAGAATAAAGCCAAGCAGATAATGAGAGCACTATGGCTCTCGCCTCTATTTGCCCGATGGCCACTTTGTCTTCCATGAATAAGATTTATACACCAGGAGTCATTATTCGGCAGACAATTTTTCTTGGGTTCTCTCTTTTTGTGAGAGTACAGCCCCCACCCCCTTTCACAGTTTTATTTTATTTTTTTAAACAAGTTGAATCACGGAGATGCACGTTAAGCACTGCAAATTGATTATAGTCTCAAACATTTATTAGATTACCACGGCCGGAGCAAACAATCAAAAGGGTGAGAGCTGTCAAGTGGTCTGGAATTCCACTAGATTCTTGGCAAGGGGATGCTTGCATGTTTCAGCTCTCCTTCCTGGCTATACAATTGTACAGATCTACAATATCAGCATAAACCTTATCATACTCTTATTTTTTTATCCTCACCAAGGCCAGATTTAATTGATACAGTAAAGACAATAATATTATGAAATACTTTTGCCATTTAAATTAACTGTTTAAATTTCATTTATTTTAAATGTATTGCTTTGATGGCAAAGTTGAATTTCCAGAAGCCAATTCTCATGTGTCTTTAGAGTCACATGATCCTATATATATATTTTATTTTTACTGTCACTTTTCCTCAATTGAATGCATCCTTTCTGAAAAATATTAATTTATTTTAAAAAAAAGGTTAACGTATATATTTTATATTTAATTCTAGTTATTTATTTTTAACTTCATTTTTATTTAAGAAATGTTTTCATAGTTTGTATATATATATATATATATATATTAAACCATTTATTTTCCAAAATCCTATTACGCAGGGTGTTTCCAAACTTTTGGAGACCACTTGTACCTACAACTGTAACTGTTGCAAGATACAAATGAAAAATAAAATGTTTCGCACGTACATTTCTCTCTCTCTCTCTCTCTCTCTCTCTCTCTCTCTCTCTCTCTCTCTCTCTCTCTCTCTCTCATACCCTCACATACTTTCTGTGACAAGCCAGTGCAGCCTTAGTTCTCAGTGGTTTGCAGAGTGAAATAGATTTTTCTCCTTCCATTATCCAGCATTTTAATCCCATTTTCATCTCTCTCCTGTCACACAAAGAAAGCTGGCATAGCAGGAGCTCATGGAGTTCTCCTCTGAGCAGGCATGCCATCAGGGTTATGATTAGAATGTCAGAGCGGTTGCAAGTCGGCCTGCTGTTCAGTAGTGGACTAGCACACACTGGTTCTAAAGCCTGAATTCTCTCCAACCTGTCATAAGGCGAGTCCCATGAAAATGGCAACCACAAAAATAGGAGCACCCCCACCTCACACATTTAGCTTGATCCTAAGAAAATGGCGGTGTTCAGATGTGCTCTTCTTTTCAAATGTGATTTTCAATCACAGTCCAGGGATGCTGATGTCTGCAAATCTACCACCTTGAAAAGGCAGAGGAAAATGAATGGAGGTCTGTTTGAAAGGGCTGTTCAAAGAGCACATGGAGAACTGCTCCATCAAAAGGTGACACTGCCAAGACCGAGGACAAGGCTCTTGGAGTTAATCCTTAATTAGCTGAATCAGCAACAAAACAAAAGAGAGCCAACAATTATTAGTTTAGAGAGTTTGTGTGAATGAAAGGCAAAGTCCAGAGGGAATCATGACCCAATGAGTCACACATAGTTCTGTAAGAAATGTTAAGAAATGGCAAGACCAAAGATAATTAACCCAAACAAACTATTAATTTTAGATTGAGACAAAGGAGCAGGCACAGGAATGATGAATGAATGAGCCACAATCATCGAGAGTCTTGCAGCTGTCTGGCTTAAAAAGTGAGTTTCCGTTCTTGGCTGCTTTATAACCAATTGCTTGCTAACAACAACAATTCAATCTAGGATATACGTGTTGTTTGGGGTTCCATTTATAGCACTACTAGCTGTGTTTTAATGATCTGGAAGATACTTTTATGCAGTTTTTTGAAGTCAGAGATCTGTGTAAAGCGAGTCAGACTTCTGTATCATGAAAAAAAGATGTAGGATCAGTACCTGACTTTAGCTTGTATACTTCATCAAGACATTTAACACCCATTTGTTTTAGCTTTTGTGTTAAGGGGGGGGGGGGTGAAATGCTCGTTTTCACTCAATATCCTGTTAATCTTGAGTACCTATCAGAGATGGGGACTCGAGTTTGAGACTCGGACTCGAGTGCGACTTAAGTCGCACAAACAGTGACTTCAGACTCGACTTGAGACTCGTCCTCGAAAGACTTCAGACTCGACTCGGACTCGAGCTCCGGGACTCGTGAACAATGTTAATTTTTAGTAAACGTCAGATGAGCTCGCTGTTAGAGTTGTGACGTTCGCGAACGAACCGATTCTTTTGAACGGCTCATAAACATGAACGATGGGAGCCGAGTCACGGCTGGAGGGGAGCCGTTCTTTCTGTCGCTCTTTTTTCCTATGCGTGTTTCAGAGCGCGTTTCACACAGATGCACACAAATGAGCTCCTCCGCGAGACAGAACAGTTATAGGGGGAGGGGCGCACCCAGCGCAGGCCAACCCTTTATAGCGTGATGATATTAGTTATTAGTTGTGCACGCATCCTTCACGTGAGTACTCCAGTGAAAAAAAAACCTGCGTGCCTCTGTCATTGGGTAGGAGCGGAGCCATGACGTTTTGCACAGATATTCATTGCAGCCCACTTTGTTATTGTTCATTGACTTGAAGGGGCTGATGTCCTATTTGCAAAGTTTACAGTAGTAATAGTATGTAGACATTTCCATTTGATTTATTCGAATTTTATCTACTTTAAATATTTTTGGTTCTCTATCAAAATGTTCTTGTGTGATAACAATGTTCTTGTGTGGAAGTGTTTGTAGTAAAAGCTGTTTTGCACAGAAATTCATTGCAGCCGGCTTTGTTTTTGATATTTATTTGTGAATAGGTATTGTATGAATAACATAAGTCAGCGTAGCTTTGTTCATTCTTAAGCCAGACAAGAGGTGTGCAGCTATACAGCCAGGACAGACAGAAGGCCATTACTGAATCCATAAATGCAAAATACAGATATTAACTTAAAAGTAAAGCATTCTTGGTGTTTTTGTCATGTTGCAATAGCCTGTTTACACTGATTATATACCAAAATCAAAGTTGATATTGTATGCTAATAGATAGAGTTGTCATAATAACATATTACATGCTTTGAATTCCTTATATATAGCTATGCAGTGTTCTAAGCAGCTTGGATGGGTCGCTGTACGTGATGCAACATTTATTATAACCAGAGACTTAATATAATAAAGAGACTTGAGACTTGACTTGGACTCTAGCTCAGAGACTTGAGACTTGACTTGGACTCTAGCTCAGAGACTTGAGACTTGACTTGGACTCTAGCTCAGAGACTTGTGAGCATCTCTGGTACCTATAGAGTAGTACTGCATCCTTCATAACTCCAAAAAGTCTTTAGTTTTATTATATTCATGAGAGAAAGATAGTCTGTACCGATTTTTCCCTGAGAAACACGACGGGCTGGAGGCGTGATGTGTGGGCGGAGCTAAAGAATCACGAGCGCCAGTAGGCTTTTGCGTTGAGAGCGTTTGGAAGCTGTGACATTACCTTGAGGAAAAAAACATCCAAAACAAACCACGGCTAACAGTCAGATTCAGCGTATATTTATGATCCAGAATCAGATCCAGAGGCTGAAATTTAACAAGAGCAGCATCAGCAACGACGTCTCTATGTGGTATGTACTGAAACTGTATATATTTGCTTAGCGGTTTTGGAAAATGACTAAGTTCCACTTTTTCGTCTTTTTTTTTTTTTCAACTGTACATGTGGAAAGTGCAGTTTGATGACAACATCGCATGTTGTTTACTTGATGTGCTTACGCGCTGATAGCTAAGTTAACAACACAGAGATATTTGAAGCAGTTTTACTCACAATCGTGACCCTTTTTCGTTGGGACTGCATTATCCTTAAGAAATAAACGATGTGCAAATCTGGCATCAAACTGGGCCTTGTTTGTAAAACAAGCATCTTCGAAATGCAGGGGAACAAACACAAACACTTGCAGAACTCCGTTGATGCTCTGTAAAAATAAACTCCATCCACTGGTCCCTTAATGCTGTTTTTTTTTTTTTGGTAATCATGAGCACACTCCTTTTGTGACATTTCGCTACGCTCTCGCTCTGATCAGTGAAGTCTGTTTTGCTCTCAGTGCTCTGCTATACGGGAGCGCGCGCTCTTTCAGCAGAAGTGCCCTTAGGACCCATATAAGTAAAAATTCCGCTCCATCTAACGTCACACAGAGCCATACTCGAAAAAAACTTTCCGAAACTTGTGACAAACCGGAAGGAGTATTTTTGGAACAGAAATACTCCTTCAAACGTACAACTTAATTTTTGAAACTTTGTCCATGTTTAGCATGGGTATCCAACTCTTTAACAGTGTAAAAAACTCAGTATGCATGAAATAGCATTTCACCCCCCTTTTAAACAAAGGCTAACCATGTGCTCAAATTCTTCTAGCTGGCAGTGTTTATGGTAAAAATACATATATGTAAAATAGCTTTCATATATCTCATAATTGATATATGTCATTTAGAAATAAAATTAAATGAAATAAAGAAAATTAAATAGAACAATGTCAAGACAAATCTACTGATTTGCTCAGCTTTCATAACATTTATATGGTCTGCAAAAAATAAAAGAATATATAACAATCAACCTATCTGAAATCAACCAATATACTATAGTCAAGTCACCTTAATACCTTAGCACAGATTACTTTAAAACAGCTTCACATTGTTAATCAGGAAAGAAACAGAATAAATTATGCAAACTTCAAAAAAGAAAAATGAAACTTCAGAAATTGTGTATAATACAGTAAGTTTTATAAATGACAAAATATTTTAGAAATATATTTTATTAGTAATAGAAAGTTCAATATATTTATTTCAGAATATACACAGTACAATTAGATGTGTTAAAATCCTGTCAAAAATGGTTATCAGACCACTTGTCACTAGTGTTTAAAAATTTGAGAGCAACTCTTCTTGGTTTGGAACACAAAGCTTGGAATGTGCCCTAACCGAAGGAGAGTACGTGGAAGGACTTCGCCCATCTCTGTCACATTATGGTATGGGGTAAACACACTTGTCTGCCGCTGGTGGGAAAGCTATGCCTAGCTTGGCGTGGGGCAGGAGGGGGTGCAAGGGGACTCTTTGAGTTTTTGTATGGGAATGTGTGGTTACTCAGTGAGACTGCTTTGAATGTGAAAGTGCACCCACCTCAGAGAGACAGCCCAGGCGGCCAGCCCATGAAAGACTGGTTGGCAGCTGCACGGCTCGAAACCAATGTGAATATGAAGGGGAAGCATAGGGAGCATGCAGTACCTCATGCCAGCTCAACTTTCCACGCCACTCACTCTCCACCCTGGGCCCTTCACCAACAACCCCTCCAGACCCTGGCCCGCAATCTCACTAATCCCACAAGAATAAAAGAAGACTATGCAGGTGGTCCCCTCTGACAGCCCTTACTCTAACGGTGCTACGCGTCCTTGCCTGCAGTCACTCTACACATACAGCTGAAATAAAGCAATGGGATGGGTAGATAACAGATAAAACCGTTTTTCAGAAAAGTGGCTGGGGGAAACATGATGCTCTACACCACAGGGATTTCTTCAGCTCTTCAAGCTCCATTAGTACCTGATGCAGAGCCTTTTCTAATTTTGCTGGTTCTTTTGTCTCTCCCAGATCTTGTCTGAGCGGTTGTGAAAGGATTAGATGTTGAGGTTAAATCTCTGTGCTCTCAAAAGCCTAATGAGGGATCTTCCTTTCTGTGTAGGTCCCTCTGGTAGAAGTCTAGAGAGAATTTTGGAGTCATTGAGATCCACTCATGCCCCGCTATTAACAACACATTCACACGTGATTGTTTCTGATCATGTGCCTCTGAGGAATAATAAAAAAAAGACTTCTGCTTGTTAAATGCTGAGCAAGAAAAATATCACTCATATTTTTTGGAAAGGGGGTATATTACACTCAGTCGTAACCTTCTTTCTTTCTTTCTTTCTTTCTTTCTTTCTTTCTTTCTTTCTTTCTTTCTTTCTTTCTTCTTCCTTCATGTCATGATGTTACGGGCTGTTGTTTGACTGTGTGTGCCTGTATGCGTTTATTGTACTGAAAGGAGAGGTTTGTGGGGGAAGGAGAAGAGACAGTAAGCCTGCATCCAATCTTTTTTTCAAACTTCCTGTGTAAAAGAGAAAGGGCACACTACAAGTGATGAAAGGAGCTCATTCTCCCTGTGTGAGATCCACATGGATTCTTCAGGCTCACTTAAGCAGAACCATACACACATCCCGCTGTCCATCCGACACGATTAAATTCACAAGACTTCCAGTTTATCTAGCACCTGAAGCATATGCTCTGAACACGTCCAGTCTTATCTTAAGGCAGTCTGTCATTATTACACACTAATGCGGTCTGTGGGTGAACACATATTCATCCACACATCAAAACCCACAGATGGCCCACACTTTGCTTAAAAAAAAACCCTGGTGGTGTATATATATATCCAGCCAGCCAACCATCCTTCAGAAACATTATAGTGTATTTCTTTTGGCAATCTGGACTATTGTCTATTTAAATTTTTAATAATTAATTGGTCACAATTTGTACAGGCTTCAAAAGGGATGCAGAAGTCGTTCGTGCAGTTTGTATACATTATTTCAAGTTTTCTGATAGTTTTGTGTGGCAAATAGACCACAATTAACTGTATTATTTAGTGATAATCCTCCCCTCCATTGAGCTGATATTGCAACCAGATCGTTGAGTCGGTGAACTGAGAATGATTTGAATGAATCAAAGATTTTCAGTAGGGGGAAATAAATAAATAATTGTGTGGACCACTTTTATGATGTGTTCATGTTGTTGTGTTATTTTCACTTTCAGCTGAGTTGAAAAGAGTGACCAGATATTCTGCAAATCTTCACCCTTTGTCCTCTAAGAAAGAAACAAACAACATGAGAGAGAGTAAATTATGACACAGTTTGAATTGTGTGAAACTATTCCTTTCAATGGAGGCCTGCAGATGTTGAAATGACATTTCTCTCTGTTTTTCCCAGGATATAAGGACTATGCTTCCTAAAGAACCAGGCAGCAAATAACCCCTTGGGCCCTATCAGTGAAATCTACACCACAGAATGATTTCACATTCTCTGTCTGTGTTTTCAGCGACCACCTGTTCAGCTTTCTGCTGAGGACTGATCTCTGTCCGACTCTATTGTCATACTCGAATATTCTTTACATTTATTACTGGCCAAGAAACTAAAACCTTTTCCAGTGTCCCCCCATCATTTTATGGAGCTTTACTATCATCTCACCATGGTTACATGTCTTTCTGCGCTATTTAACCAGACAAGCGGAGCCAGGGAAAATGTCTTGTTAGATTTCTATATGTCTGCCCATCTGTCTCGTATAGCATGACATGCTGTCAAAGAGAATTCTGGGAACTCCAGGAGTGTGCTGCTGCTACTACAAAAGGTTTAGGTTTACAGGGATTTTTCGGGGGGTGAGACTGCAAAATGGACTGTAACACTGAAACGTTTATAGAAGGAGGCTTCAATTTTAAAAGTCTGGTTTGAAAGAAGGTTCTTGCAGCTTGTAGATTCCTCCAAATGCCTATAAATGAAAGCAGTGTCTTTATTGTACAACACATCTACATTTTTACTGCAGACTGCATTGATATGCAAGACATACAGTGTAGAGCCAAAAGGAATGTCCATATAGTGAATGTGGTGTGTTTATATAGGTGTTTGCACATTAAACCCCAATAGACTGTAGGTAAGACCACGCATAAAATAAAGTCTACACTTCTAATAGGATGCAGAAGACCTCTAAAGTGACACATATGTTCTATGAGAAGTATCACTTCTTTTAGTATTAAATTAATGTGTAGACACTGAATGGATATGGCCTGGTGAAATACAGGCATCTGTGGGCCAGTCATGTAGAAACAATTGCCTTTCCTGCCATCTGAATCAAATTGGCCCTGCTTTCAGTGGGCATCATGCAGTCCTTGGAGTTACACACGGATGGTAATACAACTTGACTTTTATTAATATTCTTCTAGAAGTCATACATAGAAAGCTCACCTAAATTATGCTAATAAAGGCAGATTTTGACCTAAAAGGGAACTCAAACTGAATACCTCCAATGCCTTCTTGAGACAGGCCACTGCTCAAAGGAGGATTATAAAAACATTAGTCACAGAATCCACATTTCAATGACGCCACATATTTCAAGTCACTGTTGATTACTCTGACACCGTTTGTAGAGGGCTAAAAAGAAGCCACAATGCACTGGGGCACATGGGAACAGAACACTTGGTCGTCCTCCTCCTACACTTTAGTGAACTGAAAATATTGTATCTGTTTCAGGAATAGATAATTTTTGACTTTTTAATGTGTTTTGATCTATGGATGACCCAGAACAAGTTTCATTTCCACTGGTTAAAGAGATAGTGTACACCAAAATGAAAATTGTCATCATTTACTCACCCTCACATCATTCCAAACCTGTATGACTTTATCTCTTTTGCTGAACACAAAATATGATATTTGACTTCCACTGAATGTAATATATATATATAATAATGGACCCACTTTATATTAAGTGGCCTTAACTACTAAGTACTTACATTTTAATTAATTATTTAGTTCGATGTACTTATTATGTACATACATGTTTTTATATTGTACTTATATTAAAAAAAAAAAACTACATGTAATTACATCTGTATTTAATTTCTGTAAAAACATTTATAATTACACTGTTGACCCATACCTTACACCTTAACCCACCCTTAAACTTACCCATACCTCCAACCCTCTCCCTAACCTTACCCCTATCCCACCTCAATAGCAGAAAATGTGTTTTACAATACAATATGAACACAATAAGTTCATTGTACTTATTTTTTTATGTAAGTACATAGTAGATAAGGCCACCTAATATAAAGTGAGACCAATAATAAATAAATAAAATGTACATCAATCGGAATATCTTTTATGCTCCACAGAAGAAAGAATGTCATTCAGGTTTGGAATGACTCGTGGGGGTGAGTAAATGATGACAAAATTTGAATTTTGGGGTGAACTAGTCCTTTAATGGATACATTGCAATAAATATTAGTTAAAACCTATATAAAATATTAAGAAAATAATTGAATATTCTCTGTAGTAATATATATATATATATATATATATATATATATATATATATATATATATATATATATATATATATATATATATATATATATAAAGTTTGAGCTACATCACACCTCATATTTTTCTGATCAGTATTACAGCAATGCCACTTTTCGTTGCCTTGACTGAGATTAAATTCAGTCCCACCGCAGGCGATGTAGGTGATCTGGAGGCCGTCAAACATCCTGAGCTTCTACCATTACTTGTGCGGCACTGAAACAAGACCACATTTCAATGAAAGCCAGGTGGGTCAGATTCAACTGAGAATTAACATTTTGCACAAAGGATATACTGTAAAATTGTTGAACCAGAAGTGTGAAAGAAAAAAAAATCTCATATGTTTGGACAGGTTTGCTTCAAGTTTTCCAACTTTTAAAAAAAGAACCATGTACTGTACAGTTTTAGATGTTGCAGCATGTCTTTGAAGCCACCAGGGGGCATTAGTAGATTCTGATACAGGACTCAATTACCTTTTGAACATGCTTGACCGCCCTGCAACTAACTTTGTAAGAAAGAAAGAATACAAACACAAGTAACCCTATTAAAAAATGAACATTTAAAAGATATAGCGCGTGTGACGCAACCTTAGCATGCCCACCCCCATCAAAACATGCCGCCCTACCCCTCTCATTATGTCTGATGCAAAAGAGCATCAGCAGAACAGTAGCCTGTGGGTGTCAGATCAGACAACCTTCTCAGAGTGATCGCTGGCAAAAAAATAAAAGCTCTGTGGTGGATCTGAAAGAAAAGAATGTAAATCAACACACAGACAGCATGGCACTTTAATGGCTTTCCACACTAGTGCACTATCGCACTGCCCAGCAATGTAGCGGTCCCGCCACTGGTTTTATACAAGAAAGGGGATTAGCCAGTGGCCCATGGAAGCATCGCTTTGGCTTAAACCATTTTGCGTGGACGGTGTGAGAGGCGGTGGGATAATGCCATTTTACATCTCTGTGTTTCAGAAGCACATGGAACCTTCAGCATAATGTGAGCCTCTCTATCTGGTACTGCAAAGTCCACAAGAATGACAATGAGAACAAAACGTCACCAATGGACGAGCTTTCAGAATACAAGCGACACCTAATCTAAAGGAAACAATATAGACAGCAGCGTACAATAGTTTTACTTTAGGATTAAAATGGTTGTGTGTTCTGTAGTAAAACATTTACTAAACTTTAAAACATTTCCTAGGGCTAATATTGTTCAAGTTAACTGAAGTGGGAATACAACAACAGCAACAAAAGTCCTTGTCTTTTTGCTTGTATGTGTCTGTCTCATATGAATGTCTTTATGCGTGTCTGTGTGCGTAAATATACATCCTAGGAGCTTCCCAAGGGTCCTGTGATGGACATCGCTCAGGCCTTCCACAGGAAACATGTGTCCTCACACCTGCTTGAAGGCTTTTATCTCCAGCAGTGCATATCCGTCTCTCCTTGACCAAAAACCTTGCATGTATAACAGCTTTAGATTCAAAAGTAAAATGCCGGTAAAGTGTCAGTGTCCACACAAACGCAAACCACCAGAGACATTAGGCATCCCGAAAAGGAAATGTATTGATTTTATTGTAGTTGATTTACAGGAAAACAGCTCCAAAAGCATCTAAAAAGTGCATCAGGGCTACTGCAACCTTACATTCAATATTATGTATCTGGCCGCACCATTTTTAATTAAATGATTAAAATAAAATGGTGGATACAAGAGTTACAAACCAAGTTCACACATTACATTTTATACCCTTATTATATGCACTTTATGTCTTCACATATTTGCCTTTGCTATAGAGAAGCTTTTAGTTTAAAATTAGCAAGCACACACACACACACACACGTTGACATGCATGCACACAAGCACACACATATATAGTATATATATATATATATTTATATTAATTTTGGGGTCAGTAAGACACAAATTCAGCATTGCCATCACAGAAATAAATTACATTGTAAAATATGTAAAATAAAATTACAATATTGCAAAATTACAATAGAATTTTAAATTGCAACACTACTTCACAATATTAGTTTTTTACTGTTACTGCAGTACTCTTTAGACTTCTTTCAAAAACATTAAAAAAAATTAAAAATAAAATGCTACCAACCCCAAACTTTTGAACAGTAATGAATATTAGATATTAAATTCATTATTTTGGGCTAGTCTCACATATTAACTAAACACATTAAGTAAAAACATCTCAATGCAAAGTATCTTAAGCTGTACATTCCTAAACGATCCCCTTGTCTTCTCATAGACAAAATAAATTCCTTAAATCTTTTGTAAGAATTTCCATCTAGGCTATATAGTGTTAATACATTTGTTTTCCTTTAACTTTAAATGCTGCAGAGCTTTTGGCATCTCCTTCATCTCCTGTTACAGGAGTGTCACTTTGGTTATTCATTGGTCATTCACATTAATCCTTATTTGCTCCTGTCAGAGTGAAAGCCCTTGACCATTGCTGCTCCTTTCTGAGAACTTGGGAAAAAAAGTTGTTTAGAGGCTCTCGGTCTCAAATCAAGTTAGCTTTATGTTTATATAAAAGTGAAACAATAGGAGCCTAATTAAAGAGACACTTTTTGGCACAGTGATCATGACATTTTTGTTAGCAAGGTAATATATTCAAGAGTAAATCGAAGTGAATGAATAATGCATTTGTTGATCTGCATTTGCAGCTAGTTGTTATCGACTATACAGCTTCTGCTTTCCTCTGAATGATATCCCCTGTTCAGATAAAAACACTTAGTGCATGTATAACCTCTTTAACTCTATATTTAGGGAACATGTTCTTCTTATCTTGGCTTCCATCAATCCATCCTCCTTCCCGTCCCCTGCCCTCGTCCTCACGTACGCCTCTGCTGTCTAACTACCCACATACTGCCCCAATCATCTCTGCTCTACCCCCTCAGATGGGCCCTGTGCGTCAGCGCTTGCTGGCAGGCAGGCGGAGGGGTGTTTGAGCAAGCAGCGGGAGAGTTGATGCGTGTGTCAGAGAGACGCTCTCCCACATTCCCCCGGCGGCTGGCAGTGCGCCGGCTGTGGGAAGGGGGTTCGCCTCTTTCTCACGACCTCTCAGGTTCCTCAGCTCATCTGGGAGCTATTCATTTCCTGCCAGAAAACAGCCTTTCCCCTGCAACTGCAGGAGAGGGCGAGAGAGGGAAAAGAAGTGTGAATGGGAGAAAGAGGGCTGCATAGTGAGTCCAGAGCTTGGTACAGCAATCCCTGTGCTTAAATCATAAATCCCAGGCTTGTCAGGTCTACAATCAAAGACAAGGTGGTAATGATGATGAGTTAAGAGAGAGAAAGAAGGAGAGAGAGAGAGAGAGAGAGAGAGAGAAAGAAAGAAGGAGAGAAAGGGAGAGATCATGTCATATGGTAACACTTAAGAGCCAAGGAGGAAGCAGAGAGGGGGCTTGCGTTTAGTGCTTTTTTTATTTTCTCCCTTTTTCCACCTTCTTTCTCCTCTCAAGCCTCTTGCATTTGCACAGAGTGTGGGAAAAGTTAATTGACATGCGTGCTGGCTAACCCTCCGGTCATGTTGTGACATGTGCACGGGTGCCCTGGCACAGTGGTCAGTGCGCTGGTAACCTGAGACCCTCGTAAAACTGTCCTACAGGGGCGGGTTGTAGCGAGGCAGGAAGAGGGAAGCACGTCTGAAGGGGAATCGGCGGGTTTTCTTGGGTTGCAGCTGTAACCTTGGTATAAACAGGAAACGAATGCATGGCCTGCCACAACATTGTAAATCTGTTGAGATGGTGGTTCGCTCAAAGTTAAGGTGGGCAAAAGCAGGCTGACCGATTCGAGATGAGCGTGTCCTCACAGACTTTGCTCTAACATGTGGTTTCAATCTCTATACTCCCTGCACCACAAAAGGTGTGATGGAAATTCAAAATGATCCTATTTATCCACACTTTGTGCTTCATAGCATTTAATTGCAAACACCTGCAATGCCCCCTTCTAAGACTGGTCACACTCAAACAGCTATAGGCAACAAACACCTGGGAAACACAAGGATGCATGGAGAAGGAAACGTTTCATCATGACAAGTGGTTTCCTGTTTTAAACGAAAAAAGCCATGTGAGTTGAGTGCAAATATTTCTGCATCCTTTTTTCTCACACAGAAAAAAAATCCCGAAGCATACAATTAGCCCCTATATATATGCTGCAGTCTTCAAAGAAGCGTGGTTCTATATATGTGTGTGTGTGTGTGTGTGTGTGTCAACATGGAATTATGCAAGAAATTTAACTAGGTATTACCAAACAAGTAGGTGAAAATTTTGAGCAGTCCACTCGGTGGCCCTGCAGATGCAATTCACATTTGAATTACTAGATGGCGCTAAATTGTTGTGTAATAAAATTTTCTCTGCTGCTGAACTTTGCATTCAGCTTCATCCTCATGCAATCTTTTTGCTGGCTGTCAGTCACACACAACTTACATGCATCTAACAGTAATTTGTATAAATTGTGATACAATCTTAATATCTGTAATCAGTAAATTACGTCATTATAGTTTTTTTTTTTTTAATCTATGAATAAATCGTTTTTGTGAGAATATTCATTTAATTAGTGCTAGCTTCTAGTTGAAATTGCTAAGTGATAAGAAAAAATAACAATTTGTTAATAACGATAGAAATTATAAATAAATAAATAAATTCACAAAATCACTTTAGAAGTTAATAGCCTTTTTTTTCTCTTTACTTTTCCGTCTTTCCAACAAAAACATAGTTACAGAAAAATACTAAAAACGATTTATTGCATGTGACTTAGGACAGCTCACTGAACGCAATGTAGAGCCATGCATTCCTTCCTGAGTTTTGTGCTGCAGCATATTTAGCCAAAATTTGCATGCGATGGCCCGAGTCATCGCTTATTTTGAGGTAAGAATGAGCACAAACAGTTCACAAACTGAAAACAGAATAAAACTAACACGGAGGCAAAACTTTTATTTTTAATGCAATTTATTTATCTTCCAAAAAGAAGAAACTTGAAAGCGCATTCAACATATCTTTGGCATCACAACGTGGAAAAGATACCGCAAATATATATAGGCTATATAGAAAAAAAATGCATTGAACGGAATTCAACAATACAAAACTTATTTCAATATGAACTTCTCTCCCTTTTGATCTATACAAATATAGTGCATCATCTCTTAAAACATTTATATATATATACAAAAAGCACAAAAAGTAACGGTTAACAAAGAAAACAAGTGTCATTTGCCTTTGAAGAGTTTTTTTTTTTTTTTTTTTTTCATAGTCTACCAAGGCCGCCAAACGGAATCTGACGTAACGGACGGTGCTCCCGGAGACACGGCTACCGGAACCGGTGTGCTGGAATTGTTGGCATACACTGGAATAACGGGGCCGTTTGGAGCAAAGGCAGCGCTGGGAATCAAAAAGGCGAATTGTCCGTCTGTTGCCGGCACAAGCTGGAAACCTCCGTATAATTTAGTTGCGTCAGAAGTCAAGTTGGAGGAAGCCCCGCTTTTGCAAGTGACTCCGCTAAGAGGCACGGCGTTGGCTTGCTGAGGCGCGCTGGAGATTTGAACCATTGGTTGACTGAAGGATGGATGAGGAGGCCCGCCAGGTATCTGGTGCTGTGTTGGATAATTCATGGCGTTGATTTGTGTCATGCAGCTGGCTAAGTGACCCAGCAGCCGGGTCCTGACCTCGGTGTTAACCCCTTCACAGGTGGACAGGAACCGGGTCACCTCGTTCATACATTCACTGAAACCAGCTCTGTATTTCCCAAGAACGGTGGGATCCGTGTTAAGGGCAGCTGTTGGGGAAATTATGCAAGACATTCGGTCAAATGATTCAGAGAAGATGAACATAAAACTGTTTTGAGTCATTTCTAAAACTGCTTTCAATCCAGTCGAATTCAGTAGAGGGAAAACAAGTGCAGAAAGAAACATAGCAGCCGAGTTCCTGGAAGTTCTCATAAAACTAGCCTACTTCTTTTATGATTATTCATTAGACCGGCGACTTACCGGTCATTTGTGCCCGCTGCATGTTTCTGAGATGCTTCACTGTCATCTCCAGGATGTCCGCTTTCTCGAGTTTAGAGTGCCTGGAGCTCTGTGTGAAAATGAAGATGGATTTAAATATAGCTGGCTTTGAGAGGAGATAAATCAATATTCAATCCAGATGCAAATGTAAGAATCAGTCGGACTTTCAGTAGGCTACTTACATCTTTTTTTAGAGCATCCAAGATTAAGGTTTTCAGCTGACCCAAGCTTTCGTTGATTCTCGCTCTCCTTCTTTTCTCCATAATGGGTTTAGAAGACTAAAATGCAAAAGAAAAAAGTCAAATCGTCTGACTACTTAGAAACTGCATCGCTGTTTGAAAATGAATGCAGTAGCCTACAGGTCAGAATCAATACAAACCTTTCTGTGCTCCGAAGCAGTTTTGGGTTTATCAGGTGTAGTGTTCATGCTCGCCGGAGTCGCGGCAACCGGAGACGAGGAGTTTTTTTCCATGATATCTGCAGGCATCTTCATTATCCTTTGGATTAAAAAAAGGAACAAGAAAAAGAAATCCTCCTGTATCTTCTACTAGAGTGAACGTTGTACGCAGATACAGTTCCAGATATGAATGGATATCCGCACGAAGCGTCCCGAGTTCAACTGGTGCTGCAATGATGTCACAGTCTCTGATTTCACCGTTTGCCAGCGGTCTTAGCAACTGCCTTCCTCAGATTCGTGCTGGTCTTATTTATATCTCCGACTGCACGCGAACGGCTCGTGTGAAACTTCCCAAACTTTCTTTCCCACAGTAACTTTCTACCAATCAGCGTGAGGGACACGCGGCCCGAGGGGAGGATGGCTCGTGGTCGGCGCCCCTCCATTGGTTGTTTAGCGTTTGAGCGGGTGGCCAATGGCGCGCGGCCGGGTTTAGGGCACAACCGGGACTGCCTTCAATCATTCAGTTTACATATTAACACTTAAGAGCCAGTCTCCGCAAAAACACAGCAAACTTTGTAATTACAGTTCAATACACCTATATAGAGCTATTGAAATTAAGGCAAATTAAAAAATGCATACATCCTCCACATTATAGAAAATTTAAGACATGATAAAGTTTACTATTGCAATATTAATGTTAAAAGAGTAAAATAAAATGCACATGGGTTTGACTTTTACTACAACCGAAATAATATGCCTTTTTTCGAATCAGAATGAACTTTTTACTTCATCTGTTTTACTTCCAACATTTCTTACAAGGTAGCCTACACTGTAAGCAATCATTTAACTTCACATAATGATTTCTGTCATTAGAATTAAAGTGGTTAAACATTTGCATAATCACTGCAGCCTACGTTGCGCACTTCTGAAAATGAACAAAAAAAAATAACTCAACGATTATATTTAAGCTTTCAGTTTTCATGTGTTTAACTTTTTCCTTCATAAAAGTTAATTTGCCAAGGCAGCAGTGTAACTATTTCTTTAAGAGCGTCGCTGCTGTTGGCATTTTGACATAGCTGTCGACTCACGAGCGCTATTGTGAATGTGGAGCACGTGCCAGGATGTTTTATTACCTCGGTGGTTGAGGTTTGGCTGGCGGGCTAGGGGTGGCGGTGGTGGTTTACATTAGAGGGAAGGTAAATAGCAGCTGCTGTTCTAAAAGCCTGGGAAAACCACGCCCACTGAGAGCTCGGCTGGGCTTATCGGAATGCGAGCCAGTGTGAAGATATTTCAGACCGAAACCGCGCACTTCACGGAGAGTGTCCTTGACCGTGTCTGACAGAAGCGGCTCTAATTAGGTCATGGTTTTATGATCCTCAGATGAGTTCGCAAACAATCTCCACAAAACACTGAATTCATTCATGCTTTTCTGCCTGTCCTTCGTCACGTCTTTATGTATGCAATGAAAACGCAAATAACAAAGTCCAAGCGCATTTTGGACGCAGTGCGCTAGACGGAAATACAGATCGTCGAATGTACAGTTTACACGATGACGTTAACATATTGCATACGTTGCCATCTATCATAAACAAAAAAAAAAAAAAGTGTCAGTTAGTGGTCTGTCATAATCCACTAACAGTAACAGGGAGTGTGTGGAGTGGGTTGGCAGCCCTCTGTCTCCAGCTGCTGCAGACCCCGCGACACGTGGCGCGCAAGCGGCGGGGGAAGGCGATGCTCCTGCCGGCTTTGCGCGCGTCTGCGGGACAGAGCGCCGGGGGTTCGCCTACAGTTCATGAGAGTGATATATCATAGTGGCAGGCTGCTGAACAGTCTGCATTGTTATATGCGTTTCTAATCATATCTACTCAGATCTGCTATTAAATTCTTACTACTGAGGACACCACAGTGTTCATGTATGCGTGTTGATATTAATTAATTGCTATGGTACTAAACAATGCATTTATAATTTCAATCAGATCCATAAAACAATTACAGTTTGTTCATTGCTATTATCAGTTTTGCTTTCAATAATGAACATATTGTAAATTGTATTTGTTTGCTTTCCATAGATGAGAGTTGGGAGTTCTATAATTTTAACCAATTAAACGTTAATGTTAATCACTGTTAAATGAGAAAACTGAAAGATAATATTATCTTATTTAATGTTATATTTATCAACAACATGCATTACAGCTGCATGGTAAAAAAAAAAATAATAGAAATATTGTGGGTGAGCAAGCGTATATTTTATTTTAGTAGCTGTTATGAATGTTTCTATTTGCATATGATTTTTAATTAAAATGCTTATGAGATGGGGGGGGGGGGTGATGTAGGGGTGGCATAACAATTATATTATACAAGTAAATTAGTGTTACAACCCACCCCACCTACTATTACCACCCATCCCAAAAGTGGGGGTAGGTTGTAACAGACAGCACCCTTTGTGCCTCACACTTATTTACACAGTTCAGGGTTAAGGAGTAGATTTCTAAACAACGTCAATTTGAAGCAGATAAATATGGGAATGCTGTATCAAAGTTTGAGACACAGAACACCAGAGTTACAGGCAAAATGTGTTACAATAAAGCAAGAAAATGAATTTTCTAGGTCTACACAATAAATAATTACTACACAAAGTGCTCAATGTCCCGTTTGTTTACAATGCGAAACAGATTCATCGCTCTTTCTCACACTTGTAAAGGACTTGCAAAAACAAATGTATTGATGTCAAGTAGACAAAGACCGGTAGATTCAGAAACCTTTAGTCTCCGCATGAGTAACTTTCTCATGCTCGTGTTGCACAAGGGATCTAGAGGCTGCATTGAATTACGGGCAGGTTGCGTTGTCCCTCCCTTTACCCCATACACCTGGATGCTTCTAGTCCTGTGTGTGTCTTTCTGTAGTGTTACCTTTTGTGATATCATGACTTTATTGTGTCTGTATGAAAAAAATAGGCTCAATGTTACAGTGTATATGAACTGCTGACGTACTGAATTGCGACAATGAAGAATAGCAGACATTACCACAATTAAGTGAATTATTGCTGTGTGAAAAGTCCGTATTATTTTGTATCACTCTGTTTCATTGGCACTGTTATTGACATGATAGTTAAAGAAATACTTTCATGTCTTAGCAAAGTCTTTGTCACCGCTTCTCTCTTGCTATCTCTCTATCTCACTCACTCACGTACACACACACACTCACACACTTCCCTCTGCAGCCTGTTTCCACCCCTCTCCTCTCTCTCTCCCTCTGTCAGAATCATATCTTTATCAAGGTCTCTCAACCATGGCTGTCCACACACAGCAATAGCGTAATCAGGGCTAAAGTACGTGAGAAAGTGGGAGATAGCATGCTCCCAAACAAGCTGAGCTGCAATCACAGAACCAGTGTAAAGTTAATGTGTAAGCCACTGATGAATACCAGCTGCCAAAGAAAAGTTGCTGTTGATGACTCTTAGGGATCTCTTGAAAGGGTCGGGCTGTCAATAGTGAGGGTGTCAGGGTGTCAGCCTCGCTCAAGGCCTTACTGAAATGCATAATATGAAATTGGCAGATATTCATATGTGTAGACAAACAGAATGTTATACTAGTGTATAAGATGATTCTTAGTTGAGCTAAATAATGCTTAAATATAGTTAAAATTAGATGATATTAATTGTTTAGTTTACTTACAATTCTGCAATTACAATATTCAGTCCAGGGTTCCCACACCTTGATTAACTTCAAATTCAAGGACCTTTCAAGGACTTTCCAGGTCCAATACCCTCAAATTCAAGGACTTAATGTGGGGACACATTTCAAGTAAGAGCGAGATTACACTGTGTTATCTTGTAAGATACATTGTTACAGTTTTTACTATGCAAAAAAGGTTGTTGTTTTTTTTCATACATTTTTGGTCATATGACAGAGATCTGATATTCTATTTGTTGTATTTCTGTTTTGCATAAAACAGAAGACTATTCAGTACATCATATACTGTATTCTAAAATGATCTGATATTTGCATTGACTTTATTGAAAAGAGCTTAGGCTCATGTAACAAGAAGTTTTTCTTACCTCTTGGGTTTATTATCTTAACCAGCGAAGTAATTCAACATTCAATTCCAGGTGTGTCTGTGAAACATAGAGGTACCATCCTGGTAGTTTTGTGCATGCATGAATGCCATGTATATTTTGGTTTTCCAAAAAGAGGACTGTGAGGTTGGTTGGTGGTTAAAGTAGTGCCCAAAGTAGTGCAATGACCATTTGCCAAATATCAGAACTGGAAATGTCATTTCCATTCCTAAAAAAACATATTTTACAGTCACTGTTAAGCATATTGTTCATAAAGAGCTAAAAAGCTTCCAGTAGCCCTCCTTCACAAAACTTAACATCTAGCACAGTTTTATCATAGGGAGAACACAAAATGTTTCAATAGAACCATTTTAGTCAAATTTAATTAAGCAACATTTCAAAGTAGGGCTGTTCAAAAAAATTGAATGAGATTTTCATGAGCATCTCGTCGGTAAAGGCGCTCCTGTGACTAGTAGTGTATCTCCATCACATGCACTCAGATCAGGCTTGCCAGGTTTTCACAACAAAGCCTGCCCAGTTGCTTCTCAAAACTAGTTCAAAACTAGTCCAATCGTGTTTCCAGGGGATACCCCGATACAAATTGCAAAGGGGGATAAAATGCACGGTTTTTTTGGGGTTGTTTTGTTTTTTTTTTGGCAGGGTTGCCTTGGTAAAATTCGCATTTTAGGGTTTAAATATCATGCGATTGGGATTGGGGTTGCTCCAACCGTGCTTCAGTATTGCCAAGTCGGCAGTTGTTTTTCATGTCGGTGGGTCGAGGTGACCCCAATCACAATAATGTGATATTTAGCCACTAAAATGCAAATTTTACCAAGGGAACCTTGCCAAAAATAAGTGTATTTTATAGCCCGGAACGAAACGCGATTGGGCTTGTTTTGAGAAGCAATTGGGCAGGTTTTGTTTTGAAAACCTGACAACCCTAATTAGAAAGTCAGAAATTCAGTGGGAAAGGGATTAAGAAAACAGTCCCTCACAGCGCTCTAATACAAAAACGGGTAACACTTTAGAATAAGGTTCCATTAGTTAATGTTAGTTAATGTATTTGTGGCGAGTGGGGCGGGGCCGAGAGGCGTGGGAACGAGGAGTGAGGCCAGGTGTAGTGATTGGAGATGAGCTACACCTGAGCCCCACCGCTAGTATCGAGTCCCACGTAGGAGATGGAAGGATATAAAACTGGAGTGACGACCGTGAAGGACGAGAGAGGACCAGGCCTGGGACATTATTTTATGTTTTGGCTTTTATTTGTGCGCACCAGTCGTCCGTGAGGGGCTGGTGCGCCGTTTTGTATTTACTTTTGAATATTAAAACGTTTTTGATTGTGCGCCGGTTCCCGCCTCCTTCTTCCCGATGAATATGGAGATTTGTTTATTACAGTGGTGCCGAAGCCCGGGAGAAGGAGGGACGCGCTGCTGAAGATCCCTGGCCGCTGTGGTGAATCCGCGGTGCCCTCGAGCTGGCGAGGTATGTGCCGCCAGGGACGCTCGAGGCGGTGGGCTGGAGCGAGTTGCCGGGGACGGGCGAGCTCGCTACCGGCCGCCCACGATATGGAGGGGCGGCTGCCGTCCGTGAGGGAGCGGAGGAGTCGGCGCCGTTCGCCAGGGGGCCGGAGCCTGCTGCCTCTGCGAAGGAATCCGGAGGGGCAGGGAACGGGGGACTCCTGCCGGCTGCCCAAAACCGGAGGAGCCGTCGCCGTCCATCGGGCGGCGGAGGAGTGTCGCGCCGTCCGCCGAGGGCCGTCCAGTGCCACCGCCAGGCACCGCGGAGGAGATCACCCAGCTGGTGGAGGGCCGAGCAGCAGTGCGTCTGGGAACCGGAATTTTTTTTTTTTTTTTTTCCTCTCTCCCCTTTCTCGTCCCTGTCGCTCCTCCTTCCATCTCCTTTTCTCTCGCCTCGTCTGTCCTACCCCCAGGTTCCTGCAGGTCCCCGTGAGCGGTCTCCCCCGGAGGGGGGGGGGGGAGTAGAGCGCAGTCTCGGGAGTACCCCCCGGCCTGCGAGGGGCGATGGGGGTATGTGGCGAGTGGGGCGGGGCCGAGAGGCGTGGGAACGAGGAGTGAGGCCAGGTGTAGTGATTGGAGATGAGCTACACCTGAGCCCCACCGCTAGTATCGAGTCCCACGTAGGAGATGGAAGGATATAAAACTGGAGTGACGACCGTGAAGGACGAGAGAGGACCAGGCCTGGGACATTATTTTATGTTTTGGCTTTTATTTGTGCGCACCAGTCGTCCGTGAGGGGCTGGTGCGCCGTTTTGTATTTACTTTTGAATATTAAAACGTTTTTGATTGTGCGCCGGTTCCCGCCTCCTTCTTCCCGATGAATATGGAGATTTGTTTATTACAGTATTAATTAACATGAACAAACAATGAATAATACATTTATTACTGTATTTATTCATCTTCGTTAATGTTAGTTAATGAAAATACAGTTATTCATTGTTAGTTCATGGTAATTCACAGTGCATTAACTAATGTTAACAAGCACAACTTTTGATTTAAATAATGCATTAGTAAATGTTGAAATTAACATGAACTAAGACTTATAAATGCTGTAGAAGGATTGTTTTTGCTTAGTTCATGTTAACGAAAGTAGTTAACTAACATTAACTAATGGAATTTTATTCTAAAGTGTTACCCAAAAACACACTAGCAACTGTAGAAAATTAAAGCCCAATTCCCGACAAACTTCTTGCACAAAATAAATTCTAGCACTTTCAATAACATACATCAATTTGCGTTTATTTTCAAAAACTTTTCAGGGCCTTGAACTATTACTATTTTTTTTTTAAGATTCACTAACTTTGTATCAAAAATGAAAAATGGCACAACTAAGGTATTATCACTTTCTTTGTTCTTTGGAACACAAACGAAGGTATTTTGGAGAAAAAAATTATCAGATTTAAATAGGTCATATGATGCGATTTCATGTTTTCCTTTGGAGTGTTAGAAAAAAGTTAAAGTCTCAAACCCAAAGAGATATTCTTTATAAAAGTAAACGCTTATCCACGCCTTTCTAAAATGCCTCATTCAAACAATTACCTACATATCTACATACAGTGTGGGAAGATTTTCATAACACTGCCCAATGTATACGCAAATGCATAACTTTTATTCTCGCTGTAGTATTGTTGCCGCTGCTGCCATGTCATGGAGACGCTGTATGTATCATTGCAAAAGCCAAACTACTTTGTTTGCCCTAGTCTCAGCCACAAATATTTCATCCCTACAGACCATTGGCTGAACGTCTGGTGCATACACAAGAAATGGAAACACTTTGAGATTTTCAAAGTCAACATCAGATTGGTTGAATTATTCAGGATTTCTGGGAGATTTGTGTGTTGCATTCTTAACTTTTTGCCTGGAAACAAATATGCCGTGACACCAAACCCCCTTATGTGAGAAGAAAGCCGTCATGTTTACAACTGTGAGTGTTCATCAGGATCAACTAAATGCTGGATTTTCAAAAGTATGTGAAATATGCAAGTTCATGGCATAGAATCTTTAAAATACATCCAAGAGTTTTGCACACAGTCTGTTATTGTGGGGATATTTCCAAGGCCCTAAACATGACGCGGCACAAAATGAAATGTGATTGGTTGCTTTATCTGTCAGTCATATGGCCTCTTAGACGGTCCTTGTCATTCAAAGCAGCCAAGGTTCCTAGACCGTCAGTCTGAAGATTTGGCAATGCGAGACTATGTTTGGCCTTCCAAAAAAGGACACAACTAGAAATCAATGGTCAAGTTTTATTTACAACACATTCCAGAGCAGCACAACCCAAATAATGTTCTTTTTAGCAACCTCAGATGACCCCTTTAAAGCCATGACAAATGTGACATTTTAAGTTCAGTATTATTGTCAAGTAAATGACTGACCAAAAAAAGTCCATGCAAACAGCCTCCATTGTTTAAATTTTACAATGCATTTGTGTATTCACTTGTGTATTTCTGTGTATTCTGTTTATCAAGAATGATTAATCTAGCCTGTAACCAAGATATAAGAAGACAACCACTTGCCGAAGTAAACAATATAAAGTGTGAGAGGGTGCCAAAGTTTGTTCCAGCACTAAGACCCTTCAAGTACAGAGAAACAGGGAGAAAGGAAGCAAAATAAGAGGTGGGAGATATGAGAGAGGGGAGTGAGAGTTGCTTTGGAGACCCTCCAGCAGTCTTCCCACGAAGCAGACGCAGCAGCCAGAGCGAGTGCTGGAACATAGGCGCACAGCACACACAGCAGCAAGGCTCTAAACAGCATAGCCTCCAGGGCCTGAGGGGATCAGAGGCAGGGGCGTGATAAAGCGTCGATTCACAGCGCTCTTCATGCACATGCATACTCACACATGCGCACACCTACATGTAAAGTCCAAAACACACCTTCATGCACGCACACACAGATCACTCAGGGTCACCACCAGCCTCGCAGACATTAGCGCTCTGTTTTACTAAGCAAGGGCTGGGGAGCTTTTCAAACAGATGCCTAGCGCAGTGGTGATTCAAGCCTTTCCGGGCTCACTTCGGCTCCTGCTGTTGCTCCTGCTTCTTCTGTGGCTGGGGAGAAGTGTGTGCTTTAGGGGGGATCTTTAGTAAAGCTTAGCCAAGTTCTCTCTCCCATGGAGCGGCGTACCAGGGGCTGTGTGCTTGTGTGGAGGAGGCAGTAGAGACTGGGTCATGGGTCACTACGTGAGCATGAGTATCTGGCTGCCAGGCTCAACTGGTTTGGGTGGTGAGTGAATTAGCAAGCCTGAGGTGCTATTGCTAATGACAACCCTTCCAACAGATACACCACACTTCCAAGCTCAAATAAATGCATGAAGCTCTTCATTGTATTGTACATTCACGCACCATGTAACATTCATTGTGTCATTTTACTTAATTTAGTCTTTCAAGTGATACTTTCTCAGACCACAAAGGTTGAAATTCTTTTCAAGTTTAAGATAAACAAAATGATAACTGTGAGCTGATAACCGATAGCTGTCTTTCTCTCACTGTTGATGGTATCTATAGAGCCCTGAAGATAAAGAAATATTCTACACACAGTGAACAAGCAATGGGCCATATTCCTTTTTGTTTACGAAAAGGATCTTGATCTTGCTGCATTTGAATTAAAAGTGAATAAACCGTCCTGTTTCCTCTTCAGGGAGTCCTATTGTTTACTGTAGATAAACTGTTGAAAGCATAGGCCCACGTTTGTCTTGTATAATTATCTTTAACAGGCACTAAGAGAGTGCAAATAAACAGCAGGAGTCGTTGAACTTACCTTTAACTTCACCTCTCAATTTACATATTAAAGCCTTCATTCCGCATGCCAAAATCTTCCATGTGAGTTTTTAAATGGACTGAGCACTTGATTTTGCACATGAAGTAATAAAAGTCTATTAATGCTAGTATCTCAGCATGTAACCCTTTTTGCAGTAAATTAAGTTTTATACTTTTGGAAGAATCTGACTGTCAATATGACTTCAAAAAGCTTTAAAGATCCCAAAATGCACATTGCTTTATAAAAATCTGATTATGAATGCTATTGTTTAATGTTTTTGTTTGCTCAATGTAACACCAGTGTAATTTGGCTTTTACTTTAAGAACGAAAATATTGAATACAATTTTTGTGACCTGTATTGAGTTAATCCTCATAAATTAGTTATTCACAAATCAGATATGTACTTGGCTTTCTTGTATCGAAGCAGATGTTGAAAATGTGTAAGGGTCATGGTTGCCCCTTCACCTCAAGCAAGGTAAAGTCCCTAGATAACAGCCCCCTGGTTCATGAGCTTTGCTCCAGCAGAAGATTATAGTTTTACCCCCCACCCTCCACGGCATCCAGCCCAGCCACCTCCCCTCACTGCACCACCTTTCCCGTGGGAGTTTGCAAAGCCAGGATAACCTTGAGACCTCCGTTGGGTCTCTGCCAGGAACATTTAAGAGCTCTAACCCCCTACTAGCATGCCCACCCAGTGCACTTCTACCCCATATTCTTAACTTTTTGTCTAGTTTTACCTCTTTTTTTTTTTTTTTGGACTAATTTTTTTTTTTTTTTTACTTTTCTTTTTGTAACCTGACTGTGAAACATCTCTCTCTTTCTCCCTCTCACACACAAACATACACCCTCACTCAAAATGCAGCCTCTCTTACTCCCTTTCTCTCTCTATCAAGTCTTGGACAAAAAAGGGGGTAAAAAAAGCACCATTCACATGATCTCCTGTGCAGTGCACTATTATCTGTAGATTGTCGAGCTGCCAATTTCAATTTCGCCGCCCTATTATCAGGCCTTGAAATAAACGCCTCATTTGAAAAGTAGAAATCAAACTGTCTCTACAGGAGGGATGACTGACGTTGATTGCAAACTAACTATTTGGTGCCAGGCTCCACTTTGTGCGGCTTTTGTCTCTCTCTGCTTTTTTCCCTCAGCTTCACGGCTGTCATATTCCTTTAGTACTGGAAAAGGTCAAGTGGCACTGTCTGAAAGATCTGAGGAACTGGAATCGATTCAGCGTCTCTTTCTCCGCCCCAGTCTTGTCACCGTAGGTTTACAAATTTTCATTTCTTTTAAGTTTTTCCATTTCTTTTTAAGGTTCTAAAGCATTCTTATTAAATATACTTCAAAGTTATTCGAAGACTGATTCATTTTTGAAATGAGAATATAACAGGATTGTTTATATCAAGCTGTTACCAATTAAGTAATTTCAAAATATCTAAAAGTTACATAAATAATAATAAAATAATTATAATAATAATACTTTTTAAATTAAATTAATATTTAATTCAACAGCTAAAGTGAATAAATTGAGTGAGTTATTTTCAGCGAGTCAGTCAAAATTGTTCACAAATATGATTGGATTGATTCATTCAAATAGTCTGAATCAAAACCATTTTTACTTCCTATTTCACTTTCTACTATCAATTTTAAAATTCCTACAAATGTTTTGGGAACATCATGGATAAATATTGGCCAATAAATAGTTTTATTAACTGTTATTCTTTTTTTAAAGCAGTTGCTGAAAATGATTCAATTTTGATCTATGTTGATATGCTGGCATGGACACAAAGTCTTTCAAAACATCTCACTGCTCTCTCTCTATCCAGTAGGCACTCACAAGTTCCCATGACATCACATGCCGCCTTTGAGTTCCTGGCCTGTTGCTCATTGTAGCCTAGGCTATTCATTGTGTCTCCCACAGAAACACTCACATACACACACACACACATGACCTCATCGCTGGCATATTCTCCCCAGGTTTCACCTTGCACCTCCCAATCACATTCCCTTTTCCCTCTGGCCGTCTTAACACTGAATCTGGCCTCTTAGTCTCACTCCACCCATTCAAGGTCCATTGTCTCCCCCTGGACAAAGTGGCTAGCTTAGCCCCGCTGAAGCATCAACTTTCACCCTCAGAACTTACAGTCCCATTGCTGGTACTAGACTGATAGCTGGGAACTTATAATTGGTTTCAATTGTAGTTTCACCCATAAACTTGAAGCAATTTGACTTGCAAGCATACAGATTATCATAAGTTACTATGCTTTATTCATTCTGACCAGAAATGTACAATTTAGGTCCACAAAAACATTATTGGTAACAGTTGCATATAAAATAAATGCCATGTTTATTAATACACGAAGAGTTGGAATTTGTTTGCATCACTGGCCTGCTTCTTAATTTGCATTGCATAATCACATAATCATAATGTCACTAATGGAATTCATCCCTTAAGGTGAGATACCTGTCACTTTAAACCTTTTGGCTGTGCTTTTTGTATAAACATAATTGTATGTTGTACTGATTTTGCCTCAGGCACCCCTTTTTCTGTTCATGCTTTTCCTGCAGAACTTTAATGTATGGATGCTTCTTTCTGTAATACAAAAATTAAAAAGCTAATTGTGAATTTTTATGTATCAATTCTAATGTTTTAGTAGAACCTCATGCATCTCACTATTCTGACTTCTTTTCTTAGATTTCTGACTGTATTTCACATACAGTACATTCACGCACAGCTCTCAGCTGTCCGTCATTTGGTATTACTGCAAAAGGTCAGCATTACTGTAAGGTCAGCATTAGGTCAAAGGTTCAGTATGCTGTTAGTAGTAACCCCTGTCTTCTTATCCCATGTCCTAAAGCAAGAAATAACTAGATTAAAGCACAGATCTCTGACAGATCAGTCTGGATAACAACATCTGTCAAATTGGGTTCTTCCGTAGATAAGTAGGAGCTCCCTATCTCAAAGACCATCACGAATCCCCCTTCTAGTCATACATAAATTGCACCCCCTTTCCTTACAGGTTGTTACTGGCCAGATTCCCCTCTTGCTTACACTTGGTGAATTATTTATTTTTGGGAAACAATAAGTTGTGCTCCACGTGATATTGAGTCTCCTGAGTATATTTTCATGCTTTGCAGGAATTAAGGAACTAACTGGAAATTGAATTAGTGAAAAATAAATGTGCAACTGTGGTTATTTATTTATTTATCCACCCCACCCCCCAATATATTGGCCAATTATACCCTTTAGGAAAATTGGTAATCCTGGTCCGATCCAGTCTGACTGTCTCTGGCCAGATGCATCCATTGCTCTCTTATTCTATAGTTTCTTCATTTTACTCCTACCCACCCCAACCCACTTTTAGTTTTTTTCCTTCTGTCCTCTTAAGTAACTTTAATTGTCCTGGGAAAGTCATGGTTGGCCCCCAGGGCACAAAGCTCTGGTTTCTAATGAATAGCCGCATTTCCACTGTCGGGCCAGTGCGAGCCAGGGCTTAAAGCGGGCCGGGCGGGGCTCATAGCCCCGGGCCAGTAGCACGAGGCCAGAATAGCGCAGGGTTTCCACAGAGGAGCTTGAAGCACCGCTGCACGTCACTAAAACACGCCCTTTACACGCCTCTCAGAAAAACGTCATGCAACCTCATTATTTCACCAACAAAGAGAAGTTATCAGAAAACTAAGAAATAAGTCACTGGAACATGCGCGATCACAAAACAAACATAATAAAAGCGGCCGTTTGTTTGCATGCTTTGTTATATATTCAAATTCAAAAGCATCGATGTTTTAACTATAGAATTGATTTAATTTATCAGGACTCAAAATTAATCTAAATACACTTATTACTATTTTATTTATTTATTTATTTTTAACGCTTATGAAAATAGCCTGCTTATTCAGTCGAGTCTGTTTCTGTTTATTAGCCACAGTAGCCGTCACATTTAGAATTAATGATAATATCTCTATTTTTATAAAAACTCCCGAACAAAAAACATTATTAGGCCATATTCTTTTATGATAGGCAACGTGAGAAAAACTCTCGAGACGAGGTTTGTGACAGATAATATAAGTTACTTAATAAATACACGACTGTGATAGAGAATAAGAAGCTGACGTCTGATTTCTTCAAGCGGTCATATTTTACCATGTTTACTATGGTAATGTGTTTAGCGTGCATATCTTTTTCATCGCTTATAAATATTTCTGCCTTGTATTGTGATTTTAATCCACATTGGATCAAGTTATTTCAAACACTCTCTGCTGACTGAAAGAGAGTTTTGAGCTCGACTTATTTAAAAAAGTGTTTAATGCTGGTGTTAAAGCTGTTATCTTTCTGAAATGATCCGCAGTGCAGTCTCGCTATTTTTATAAAAGCTCCCGAAAAAAATCATTACTAGGCTATATTTTGATGATATGCAACGTGAAGCTAAACTTTTGAAAGGAGACGACAGATAAAATGTTACTTAATAAATACACAATTGTGATAGAGAATAAGAAGCTGACGTCTGATTTCTCCAAGCAGTCATATTTAACATCTTTACTGTGTAACGTTAATGTTTAGCGTGCATAGTCTTTTACATCGCTTATAAATATTTCTGCCTTGTTTAGTGATTATAATCCACATCGGATCAAGTTATTTCAAACACTTGCTGCTAACTAAGAGTGAGTTTTGAGCTCAACTTATTTTAAAACGTCTTTAATGCTGCTGTTAAAGCTGTTATCTTTCTGAAATGATCCGCGCTGACGCTCTCTAGACACGGAGAAACTCCGCCTTTGTTCATAACCCCTCCTTTAGCCCCAGCTGGCCCGCTTTGGCCCAAGGTTTTCGTCGGGCCAAAAAACCTGGCCGTTGGCCCCGAGGAAGCCCCGGCGAGGCACGATCAAGCCCCGGAAGTGACTGTGGAAACGCGACTGGCCCTGGCACGCACTAGCACGCCCGGTCCTAGCTCGATAGTGGAAACACGGCTATTGTTCCACTGAGGGGATTATGAGCAGCCAAGGGCAGCCATGATTTAAGAAGTTGTGACAGAAGGGGCATGATTTGAGTGAAGTTAGGAAGCAATATGGAAACATCAAGATGTTTCTTTTATCACTTTTTATATTCATCGGGATTCTATTGTACTTCAAATAAATGCTGCTCTTTAGAAATGTCTATTCATCATAGATTTCAGGAAAAAAAAAAAAAAATAAATAAATGCCACAGTTTCCACAAAAAGATTTTTAGGCAGCACAAATAATTTCAACACTGATAATAATAAGACATGTTTCTTTAGCTCCAAATGAGTAAAGGATCATGTGACACTGAACACTAGAGTAATGGCTGCCAAAAATTCCACTTACAACTTCCTGCCATTACAGGAATAAATTAAATATTTAAAATATATTAAAATAGAAAATAGTCATTCTAGATTGTAATGATATTTCACAATATGTGTTTTTACTTTCCTTTGATCAAATGTGTCTAAGAGAGCAAAGAGACTTATTTCAATAAACATACACTTCTTTCAAACACTCCACTCTATACAAGTAACTTGATATTCACTTTTACATGATTGGTGAAGCATGTTTGGTGACTGCTCCTGATCAGATGTGCAAAGTGAATTGCTTGAAGTCTTTGACAGAGTGTTTCTATTTACATCACATGTCAGCTCTTTCAAAACATTTCATTAATTCTGTGTGTTGGTGATCTGTGTTTGCAGTTGATGTATTTACAGTGTTTGTGCGCATGTGTGTGAGTGTTCTTCAAGGGTTACTGAAGGGATCGGATGAGGCCTGAGTTCAGGTTGGCTCATGTCTGGGAGAGAGTAGGAGACTAGAAAAAAATGAAAAGTAAGAATAGAGAATGAGAATGGTGCACCGAAGGAAAAGAGTGTTCTTCAGCAGCAAGTCAGATCATAACAGAGATCAGCCATGAGCAAAAGCTCCATTCCATCGTGCTCTCTGCATCCCGTCCCGCGCTGGGCTCCAGACAGCCTGCAGGGCCCCCCACGCAGACAAGCAGGAGCTCAGCTCTGAGACGGAGGGAGAGAGAAAGGAACAAATCATGGGCGCAGCCGAGCATCATGCAACAATGTGTGTGGGTAGTACTATGAGCATGTGTGTGCTTTAAAGTGTGTGTGTGTGTGTGTGTCTGTGATGTGGTTAAATTGACTTCAAGTTGCAAAGTGCCTGTAACATCTGTGATCTGCATACAGGCATGCTTTTTTCACTTGTTAATTTGTTCCTTTGTCTATTTATTTGTTCCTTCTATTTTTTCCTCTTTCTTTCTTTGTTCTTTCATTCCTTTCGTGTGAAAGGAGAACATGGAGAGTATTGATCCTCCCCAGCTGTGGAGGCAACCGTAGCTCCTGGAGGAGACAGAATGGCAGAGAGATCTTGACCCAGAGTCTCATCAGCTCTCCCTGTATTCACCTTCACTCTGCTGCAGCCCGCAGCACACTCTACAAGACAACCTGTCATATTCCCACACTCATCGTCCTCCTCCTTCACTCTAGAAAGGGGGAATGAACAGATTGATTGTAGGGGTGCTTCTCCTGTGGAGAGCAGGGGATGGCACATTGTGGAGAAGAGATACTGTTTTATTGAGAAAGTGTACTGATGATTGAAAAGGTTTGGGTTCTAGGCTTATGTCATGGCTGTCAGGTCCATGCAATGCTGACAGGCCGGAGCCTTTTTACCCCAACCCCACAGCACCCCCCACACCCCCATCCCCCAGCACATGTTTGGCAGTGCAGTGTGCAGAGTGTGGGAAAGGGCGGCCCAGGCACGCGCCAGATAAGATCACACAACAAACTGCCGGGGCCTCTCCAGGGAGTGCCACGCATGCTTTCAGAAGCAAACAGGCTCCCACTGGCACGTAGAGAGGGCCCCCCAGGGCCTGGACACACACGCACATACACTGGCCCACTGTTGTAGGGGCCCTTGAGAAGAGGAACAAGTATGTCATCTCTCATTTCCTGTCCATTTCCCAGCTTCTCGGTGTGAGTCATTTTGGTTAGCAAGTCCAAGCATTTTCCATTCACTGTTTATCTTTGAATGGTT